>NC_079480.1:4056239-4368258 GCF_026230105.1 Diorhabda sublineata
GTAAAGTTAGTTTCCTGAGGTATTTCATATTCATTATTAAACTTCTTGGCACTACGTACTATTTTAACCTGTATGCTAGGAGATACCGCAAAAAATTGAAGCGCAAGAAAATAATTTAACGACGATTGAACCTGCTTTAAGTAAATTAAGAAGAAAATGAGTCAAATAAAGAAACGTTTTAGTATGTTTTTATGCTAAGAAATGAAATTAAAGTATTTCCAAGTAGTGTAGACGGTATATCCAATTTAATTTGTGTATTCGACGTATTAAACTGATGGGGTTGTACTTCAGACAGAACATGTAGATATAATATTCTCTATGCTCTATAGTAGAGTAGACGCACCAATATAATAATAACAATGTTTATTTTCCAGAAAAATATATTATTAGTGTGGTAATAAATCATTCAACTTCATACCTTGCGTTAACAGTGGAGCTTTAAAAATTTTGTAACAAAATGCTAAACTAATAATCTTTTGTTGACTTTTAGCTATTCTAAGTTAGATTGTGGCGTTTCTTGTTCAACTAGCTTTGATTGTATCATCAATATCCAAATTTGTTTGATTTACCAAATGAAAAATGATACAAAGATCAAAATACAGTAAGTAAAACAGCTTATTAAACAGTTTGTGACTATACAACGATCTCAAAAAAACTTGGATGTCAAGTCAAGTTAACTGATTTAGTACTTGACCCTATTCTGCATTTGTAAACGCTCTAATGTAAACATATATATCTACTTCTTTGGTACGTCGTAGACGTTCTGCCACACTCCACATAAGACAACTTCATTTATATTTTGTAACATGTGTGTCTTTTTCTTCATGTAGTACCAGCCCTATAACACTATTAGTTCGAGTGATGCCTGCCTGTGGATATTGATCTTGACCTTCAGTAGGTTGTAGTGTTGGAGAAAGACGTGCCTTGGTAGCTGATCCACAGGCTCGCACTTGAGTCTCAACAAATTGAAGTTCTGGGCGTCTACGGGCTAACTCGGTGTTCATGAACCACGTCTGCCTGTCGAGCAAAGAAATACTGCTCGAGTATTTGAGTTTTTATTAAAACATCTGACCCAAACTTGAATCGTACAGTTACATGTCCTACTTCTTCTATTTCTTTTATTCCAAAACAAGGGAAGTGGCAAAATATGTATTAGGACTAGTGTCAACCAATGGGATATTAGATTCGTTTTTTAAAAACGGAAAATCAATTTTTCCAAAAATTCATTCATTCTTTCTGCATTTCAGGTTTCTGATTAGAATTGCAACATTCCTCTCCTATTCTTTTTTAGTGATTATTAATCGTAATTCCTAAAAAACGTTTTCTGATCATTGTGGAATCATTAAAAATAGCCAAGTCAAAATCGTGTTCACGTTAGTTCTTTTAAATATTTTGCCATCGACCAAAATAGAAGCCCAACTAATTGTATTATCTAAAGACGCAATCAAAGTTGGTAGAAATTACTTTACGGTTATTAGATAGAAAAGACTCCGATTTAGTAAAAAATGATTGCGTGGGCAAAATTTCGAAGAATAAATCACTTTTTACACATTGGTTGGGGGAATGACCCTACGAAATGGAAAAAGTGGAAAATGACACAAGAAAAAATGTACTCGAAGCAGATTACAAGAGAACCAAAAACCAATAAAAAATGAAAACTTTAAATATCATTTTCCACTTTTTCATGTAGCTCATTGTAGAACAGTCAAACTTGTGTGCATTGAACTACCAACTTTTCCAAGTTAAATATCAAGTAATTTATCGAAATTTGAGAAATTGGTGGTCTTATTAACTAGGTTATTAAACAATTAGAAAGAAAATGAACTCTTTAGGATCAGAATGTATATTCATTTCAATACCAATTCAAATTAGAAACTATCTTCAACAGGATAGGTCGCGCGCACTCAGATTAGTGATCGAGAAATTGTAAATTGACAATATTTACCTCCTAAACTACACTACAGAAATGAGACAATAAGCTGTATGTTGCTTATGGAGCTGATGTACTCTCGGATACATTTGAAAATTTACGTAATAAGAATATTTTTACCTACCAGCCACATGAATAACCTGATTTAGTGTCCCTCAACCAAAATTAAGTATATTTTTGTGATCCACTTAGTAAAACGTGGTAAATATCGTATGTCCATTACGAAGAGACCAAGAATACTCAATTGCAAAGTGAAAAATTTATAGGAGTGGAAACTTCAACGCATTTTATCAACAAGAAGGTTTCGGGTATAGGTAAATTATTATCATAAAAAGAATATATAGATATACTATGCCTCTTAGATATAACTGTATACTACGTACAAATTATCGTGTCATCTCGACGTTTCAAAATATATTTAAATTTTGTATTTACTACAAGTTTGACGTTAAATGATTCCCCCTGTAAAACATTCATCGAGAGAATCCTTCTAGAGTGTGTGACCAAAGAAAACAAACGACAGGTGACGAGAACAAATATAAAACGATGTTTGCTCTTAACGGTCACTGTGATCCGCAGATAACACCCATAAAAATTAGCTGCCACAAGGTTCTAACCTAATGAATGGGGTAGTAAAGATAAGCGCTGGGGAAAGCTGACACTTCTAATCTGCATTTTCTTTGGCACTTGATGGTTTTTTTTATGTTGTTTGTTGGTATATGATCGTTTTGTTTTATGGACTGACTTTACGAGTTACTGAGTTTTAGATAAGTTTAGTGTTTTTAGGGATTATCCTAATAGGATTAATTGACTATTCGATTTTATTGAATGTTTTCAATTATTTTTTTTTATTTAATCTTAAGCGAGATTACAGTGAGGTGCTAGATTCCTTCGGTCTCTTCTATAATTTTTACCTGCTAGTTTGCATTCAAACGTTTTTTTTTATTTTCTATTTTCAGGCATCCAGCAAATGTGTCCAAATCATTGCCTATATGCTTCATATATCTATTTCTAACTGGCTTTATCTTTAGTAGTATATCTCTATTTGTGTCATTTCTTAGTCTATTGTTTTTCCTTTATTTTCTATTTCCCCGAAGAATCTCATTTATTTACATTCCATTTGTATAGCAGTAAATAATTTACCATTTTTCCCTAGTTGTGCTTCTATCTCCTGTTTGCAGGGCCGGATTAAGATTTATAAAGCCCCCTTGATGGGGCCCTCTTCGACCTGGAGCCCGGGGCTATAGCCCCGTCAAACCCCTAGCTTAATCCGGCCCTGCCTGTTTGTGAATAACTTACACAGTTGCAGAAACTTCGTTGTACAAGTTTTCGAGTTTTTAAATCAATAATTTGAGTTGCTGTATATCTGATTATTATTTCACTATATTTCTCAAAGAAAAATATAAAATGAAACTGATTGCTTGCGACCGAAATGTGAACTATTTCTATAACTTTCACAAAGAATTTTCCAGAAGTGTTAAAAGATTATTTCTATATCTTGAAATAATCTATGAGGTCCTCTGATTATCTTCTTATTTAGTCAAAGGCTTTTTCCAAACGTATGAAGCGTACATGAATTTATTTATTATTATTATTTATCTTTCTTTATTAGTTTCTTATTTAACTGTGAATATTAAGTTTTCCACCTGTAAAGCCGCATTGGGAGTACCTTCGACCTTATTTCTCAATTTTTCTCTATTAGATATTATAATCATCATTTTTGCTAGCATGCTTCTTATTTTCACCCTTAGGTAGTTTTCACAATATCTTTTTTCGCCACATTTATATATAGGTAGTATATTTAGAATGTTCCATTTTTTTCTGCTGCATTATCAAGTATTTCTTTTAGTTTATATATTCCTGTTTTATCCATATATTTCAGCAGTTGTCTCCTACTGGTGCTTTTCCTAGCTCCAATATTTTAGTTGCTTCTTCTGCTTCCTTTTTTATCGTCTAGATATTAATGATTACTTCTTTTTTTTTATCCTCAATATCCACATTTTTAAGCTTCTCAAAATGTTTCTTCCATCACTATATCTCCTTTCGAGTCCACATTTTCTCTATTATATCAGATTATATACCTTCTTCTTCGTTTGCTTCAGTTAACTTTCTTGTTTTATCTTATCTCCTATTTTTTAAAGTCTTAATTAAGCAATATTTCTTAACCTACATTAATTAACCTCTATTATCTTATTCTAATCAGTCAAAATTGACACTTGTGTCAATGACATTTGTGACATCTACGACAGATCTGTCATAGACATCATAACCCACAGATAAATAAAGTAAATCATATTAAAACTAAAGAAATACTATTTCTTTACATATATATGTTGAAAATTCGACTCATAAGCTTAAAAAAGATAATTTATAATGAAATAAAAAGTAATGAACTTCGTGGAAATTCTAGATTTTTTACACACAATTTTTTGTTCAGTTTATTTATTCCTAGAAAACAGTCTAACGTGTCCTCTGAATATTCTTCAATTTTTAATGATATTCAAATTGAAATCCATGCAGACATGCATTTTCGTGCCATACTCTTAATTCCAGCAATTTGCCGCCCGGTTCTACCGCCCCCAGTCGCTGCGCGTTGCTTGAATTTTTATGATTGTTCGCCACCGATATTACTGTCAAACTGTTATTTATACGAACCGCGAGATTTTAGTCACGGTTTTGATATTGTAATTACCGTTTTGGTGATTTATGCTGATTGAAATTGTTCGAAAAGAAAACGAGTAGGTTGGCTAGAGTTTCCAAAATGCATGATAATAATGCTAATACCATTTTTATTCTTGAAAATTGAACATAATTTACTTGTGTCGTGTCCTTTGAAGTCATCTAAATATGATTAATGATTTTTTAGATGAAAAAATTAGCAATGAAAGTAATGCGATTTAAGTATTGATTTCCCAATAACAGCGGCAAGGAACAGCTTATAGAAGATCTAGATGAAATCATTCGGTTATGAAATTTAAAATATTCGTTTTGCTATAGAGTACAGTGCAACGAAAACTTCATCAAGCATGTAAGGATATATTTCGTTATGATTGCAGGTTTTTTGATAATTCAAATCATTTTCAAAATATGAAAAATCGACTAAATAAAAACTATGGAGGAAAACATTCACATTTCCTCAGAAACAAATGAGAATTTGGAATATTTTACATACAGATTGTCGACTGATAGTTAAAATGATTTGATTGATGATACACAGATTTAAAATGTTGAATATAAACAAAACATAAAGCATATTTCAAAATATCAAAAAATTAGTGCCGATAAAGCGTTCCGCCGCCACCACTGGTGAGAGATGATTTACGATGTTTTAAGAAAAGGAATCGTATTTATATTTGGTAGGATATCATTATTTAATCCAAAATGTGTTTGTAACCAATTTTACATTAGGGCTTCATATCTGCTTATTTGATCGCAGTTAATGAAGCATTTCACAATAAATATAAAGTATATTGTATCTTTTTATATTCTATCATCACTGAGCTTAATTTTTGAATCAATCAAAAATAATTGAGCTACTGCTGAAGATACGCGATGGCGTGACAAATCAGAACGGTTTCCGTATGATTGCAATCATTTAATACAAATATCTTCAATGAGCATAAGTTAATAATTGGGCGTACAGGTCCACTACCGGGTTTGGGGAAAATTTATCCAGAAATTGTTTTACCATGCCCAAACGAAATTCCCTAAAAAGAAGTCAAGAGTATGAAGAGAAAAGCAGCTGTTTTGACAGATATTTCCAGGAAGAATGCATTGCAAGTAATCGTTAAAAAGGTCAAAGAAGTACCAGTCAATTGGACAACTATTCTTACCTCGATTTTTTCAAAATTTATTGTGCAAATTTATTTATCAAAGGAAACACAACAAATACCACCAGCAATCGGCAATCTGATTTTAAAATTGAATCTAATCTAAAAATTGACCTTGAGATGATTATGTTTATGTTGATTTTATTTATATATGCCTAATTTTTTACTGAATAAGGTGATTTTACGTGGATGGTCCCAGTACCCGGCCTGGCCTAGAAATGGTGGCCGTTGCTTAAAAAATAGCACTGTATTAGAAAGTACATAATCTATACAACATATGTTTCAAGTTTGAAGACGCCCCGTTGTTTAGTATTTGTTTGGCAGCCATAAATAGTGATCGTTTTCAATGAATTTGTAATAATGGAAGAAATTGGACATCTTTATGTGACACAATACTTTTAGTTGAAAGACTTGGTGTCGCGTTGCTCACAATAGAACAAAAACAGTGAAGTGAAGATGTTTCCATCGAGTGTTTCATAGAAATCAAGCCGCTTTAAAACCATATATGAATTGTGGGTCCATTACTTCATCTTCGTAATCAAAAAACAATCAAAACTATGGACTAAAAAAGGAAGAACGGGCTCCAAAGAAGGCAAAGACCGTTCCAAGTGCAGGCAAGGTCATAGTGTCGGTTTTTTGGGATGCGCGTGAAATAATTTTCATTGAATATCTTGAAAAAAAGAAAACCATCAGCGACGAGTATTATTTAAACTTATTGCAACGTTCGAACGAAGAAATCAAGCAAAAACGGCTGCATTTGGCTAAGAAGAAAGTGTTATTTCATCAAGACAATCCACCAGCTCATACATCCGTTATTGCAATGGCCAAAATGAATGAACTAAACAGCTTGTCGGTATAATATAATATAATACAACTAATTCAATACTCATATTAATTAATGCAACGTCTGCAAGAAAACTGGATGTTATTGTTTATAAATATCCTTTGGATTGAAAAGTATGTTGCCTATTTCTGTATTTATCAAAATAAAAATCTATTTGATCCCACTAAATACCTCATTTTTTATACTTAGTTGTCATATTGAAGTAGCAGCCCTAAATTGGATACATTGAAATTTATATATTGAGTACATTTCACTCAAATCTTTAAATCTTTCATATCGTTTTTCTTCTTCTAAAATTTCATAACTGGATGTATGTGATTTTTTTAAATTTTAACTTTTTATGAAAAATATATGTATTAATTAAACATACTACACTTTACTTGACCCAAAGACTGGAATATCTGTTTTCTCTAAATAATAGATATAAAAAGAAATTTATATCAATATATCAAGCCATGAAACTTTTAGTTAATGCAGTTTAATTTTTTTATCGTATTTATGAGTTTTTAATCTATTTTCTAAATACTGAAATGTCTGTCCTATGTAAACAGTGTTACAATCATTACCAAGTACTTAATATATAATATTATTTATTATATTTTTAGATGGTTATTGAAATATTTCGATAATGTTTTATGTCATCATGTCAATCATATTTTAAATATTGGAATTAAACGAAAACATAACAGAAAATCTTAAAAAGAAATCTGTTATGTACAAACTCAAAGGGAAGTGACAATAAACGTATATATATAAACACACTAAAGTATTTTACTGAATTAAACAACAAATAGAAAACATCCACACTATGGGATTTCTACTGGATACTAAAAAGTATATTCTGGATAATCACCATAACATCACAATAATATACTATTATTCAATTAACTTGCTTACAAAGTTTCCCATCCTCACTGATAATTCCTGTCATAAGATCGTTTGGGGTTATTTAAAACTTTGTTTAGTCACGTATAAATATAAGGGTCAAAATAACCGACATTAAAACGACGTTTGTCTTGCTTATCTGTTTATCGTCGACAGGTAGTGAAATAAAAAATAGCATCCTCTACAATTTGTAGCCAGTCACTGTGATTTTCACATATTATTTTTACATCAATCTCAGTTTCACCACTCTATTACTACCGAACCGACTATCAATCAATTCGTAGAGATGGGAACATTTTTCGAAAGATATTTTTACACGTCATAAAAACCGATATTAAGTTCAAGAGAAACGTTCACACACCACAGAACACGATTACATTTTGACCACACTTTTAATTTCTGCTATTACACCAACAATTACATTAATGCGCGTTTCGATCACCAAGTTATCGTCATCAGAGACGTTTATTTGTTTACCTTAAGCTATATTATTGTGAGTGTTTGTACAGTTTAAATTAAATTCTGTGAACTTAGCACCTATCTGGCAATCACTTTCATAGTTACATAAATTCATATTTTTAATACTCCTATACAGACAGTTCTTATGGGAAAAAACGTCTCTACGTTACGGTGCAGACAGTATTCATTTTCTCTCTCGTTCGAGACACTTTATCTATACTGCGCATGCTTGAGAATGCGCAGAGCCGAGCTGGAATCTCGGAGGATAGAGAAAGCGTCATCATTCGGTCTTCCTTAGTCGGAACAGCTTTCACTTACAGAAATTGTCCATAAAGAAGTATTATATATATGATAAACTTCGTTTCTTATAAATCTTTAAACTATTTCTATAACTTTCACGAATAATTTCTCAGAATCATTAAAAGATTGTTTCTATATCTTGCAATAAATAAGTCTAGTATTTTATTTATAATAATTGCCATACAAAAGCCTTCTTTACGTACTGAATGTATATAAAGACAAATTTTTACCATCGTTCTTTAAAACGTTCCAAAATAACTATTTTGTAACGAATCTTCCCTCTGCATCTAACTGATCGTAGCCATCAATCTCTTGGATCACTTTTGAGTGACTACTAGACCGGTCATGGGGCACCTGCAGGGCGAACGCGTCCGTCTGTCTGTCACACTGTCAACTTGTCACTAATCACGTTTCTAACTATTTATTTTATTCCAAACCATAAACTATTCTTCATTTTAGACAGTGAGATATTTTACACCATTGTTCAAGATGAATGCACATAAAAACACACCAGCAAAAATACACTGCTACTTAAATTACCAGACAAAAAACATATACAGAGTGATAATTTGATATATATTTCGCCTTCATTAGAAAATTTGAAAATGGGTAAAGTTTCTAAGTTGGTTCTCAATCAAATTACATAAAACCTCTTGCTGAGATAGACACAGCTCGTAAAATATCAAATAGAAATGAGAATTGAGTTTTTACTTTTAAACATTGCTCTATATCGATGAAAGATTTTGATTTCTAATTTCTATTTAAGGATCGGTCTCCCTTTCGCTCATTCCCATCTTTTTTAATCCTCCTCTATAATTAAACATTATAAAATTGGGCAAAGAAAACCAGAACAACGAAATAAACAAAGGAATTGGTTTAACTTGGACAAAGTAAGTCGATAAAGAGCACTGAAGAGAGCAACGTTATGAATCTTGTTCAGAGATAGGATCCATATCGAGGAAATCAGAAGACGTACAGACATCATAAAACGTATAGCTCTGTTAGGTTAAATAGTAAATAAAGTTTGGTGCCTCTACATAATAGAAGAAAGTTGTTATAGTCATTGCTATATTCTAAAAATCAATTGTTTGACTACCCAAGTTGTTAAGGCTCGACAGAGTTTGAAAAACTTAACAAGAATCAGAATTATGGATCAGGATCATGCAAATCAACACGAAATTTAACAAGATTGGACGGACAAGCCAAATCTAACAAAAGTTGTTCGCGCACGAAGCACTTCGAAGCAAATTGTTTTTATATGAATGAGGGACATGTCGCCACCGTAAAATGGTCAATTCTGAACGGTGCATAAGCCAGAATGTGTATGCCAGAATTATTCGGAAACCAATCGCTGAAGACGCAGAATCATTCTCCACGACGATAATCAAAGCTCTCAACATCAGTTCAAACAAAAACTATTTTGAACAATCAAAACATCGAATTGATGGGTCATCTGCGGTTTGGCACCCAATTATATCTTCCTTTTCCCGCAGATCAAAGATAAATTGCAGGGTCAACGCTTTTCTACACCTGATGAAGCAGTCGGAATGGACAATTGGTTCAAACGCATGCAAAAGTGTATTAATTTTAATGGAGAATATTTTGTAAAGCAATTATAAATATTTCTTTCTCTCTCCCATATTATTTACTATAAAACATTCCAACTTATATTTATTTCTTCTCGATATACTTTATTTTGCCTTCATTTATAAAAATCGAATTCTTGGACTTCCCTATTTATCCTATTAGTACTTTTAATTAGTTTATCTTTTGTTTTTTCTATTATCTCAACATCGTCTATATGTACCATAATTTGTCATTGGTTCGCAATAATATGCTTTCGACCACTAAATCAAATATGTTCGGAGACAGAAGGCCCACCTGTTTGATTCCTCTATTTAGTTTAAATTCTGAAATTATAAATGTAGTTAAAGTCATATCGATCAGTGTTACTAGTTTTTTTTTTGGACAATCTATTTCTAGTTAGTATGGTATGTAATGAACCAAAGGCACTTTTAGAATCTAAATAGATGCTGTAAAATTTTGAGCTAGCATCTCACAAATGAAACACTCGAAATTCAAGTTTCCCATTTAAATATATGATTGCATTTGTATTGAAAAAAGATTACACACAACCAAAACGTAAAATAGTATTATCAAGTAATAAATTTTCATTCCCTAGTACCTGTTGAAAGATTTTAAAACGAATTATTATTTGATTTAAACTAATAAACAATATGAAATCATAATACTTAAATAAGATATAATGTAAATAGAATATAGAACTATGTGGCATACCAACGTATAATAAAACCTAATGTTTGTGGTAGAGGATAAATTTTACGACTTCTCTTTTAAAGAGATAATATCAACGTGTGTCATATAAACATATTGTTTGTATGTTTCCACTAATTCAGCTTTTAGTGCTTTATTTGCTATATAAAAGACCGGGTGAAGGTAAATAGAGAAAAGTTTGTTGAAATTGCTGTCTTATCTCGAACCAAACTCCGAATTTGGTGTAGCTACTGAATTCTCACGCTGTGGGTATTCGGTTTAATTAGTTACCGGAATATTGTACAATTTACAACAATACATGTGTATAATTCAGTTCATACTACTAGGTAGTTTATCAAGATATCCAATGAATATAATAGGAAGCTTTGAATTATACAAGTATACAAACAATACAAAATAAAAATATTGTTTCCTTGTTAACCACATTTTGTATATTATTGAAAATTATTGTGAGTCGAATTAAATTTATGCCATACAACTATTCTCATTGAAAATCAAAATTCTTTTTCGTAAACTTCATACTTATCAAACTGATTTTGAAGTCGTTCGCTTGAATGTCTGATTATCTAACATTCAATTCCTTTACCAAAAAAGTACTCAGATTTAGCGAATATCCATAGTATTTAATTTTGTAATGGATTCTATTTAGTACGAGGGTTGCTACTCAAGTTTTGAGATATGGCAACATTGATGTGAATATATCACATCTGACATTGTCATCATGAAGTTTGACATTTCGAATGGTGAACGTACTTAGAACGCGTTATCATACGAGTGCTCTTTGAGTTGTTAGCGAACATTTCGTGCGATGATTTTCTATGTCTTTTAACGTAGTTTAAACCAACGGTAGGGTCCCAATCAACGCGCGTCGACCTTTGGTGATGAAGCACCATCTCGAGCTACCGTGTTAGAAAATCAGGAATCAGGGAAACCAATCCCAGAAGACGAATCATTTTCCACTACGACAATGCGAGCTCTTACCCATCAGATTAATCAAAAATGTTTTTCAACACTCAATATCGAACTGATTGAAGAATTGATGTATGCGTTCGAATCACATGTTTTGGAGGTACCTCAATTGGAATGGAAAAAATGCTTCGACAATTGGTTGCAACGGCAACCCTCTTATTGGAATTCCTTTTTACTTCTTCAGAAAATGTTAACGGTTTTGGAAAACCAAGTGTTACATTAGGACTTTCGGAAACTAAGATCTGGTTAACCCAATCATGATCTGAATGTTGTGAAACTAACCCGGTTCTTGGTCAATATTGTTTGGAAATTAGTTAATCAAGTCGTAGTCATACGTTATGATCCTGGTAGACCAGTGGGTAAATGCTAGTAGTTGTGAGTAGGTAAATCGTTAATAATTGCTCTAAAATTATTATTAAATATTACTAAATAAATATCATGGAAAAATTAACGCGAAAAAAAGTAATAAACATCAAAATTAATTTTGAAATTTCCACAATCATCTGATAGATGATCTACCTGACCTAATATTTATGAGTCAAGTTAAAGACGAATTGCAAATCTAATTGCTCAGTCCAGTAGCTATCTCCTCCACCACAATTTGCCCCAACTAAATCTCTGTTCCCTGTTTCGAGGTTAGGTGAAAAGTTTGTCCTGTTGTTAATTGTTTTGTTGGGTTTTTCGTTTGCTTAACAACAGACAACCAATCTTTAACCCATATTCTAAGAACTTTGTTAATTTCCTCTTCCATAACTTCATCTTTTTCTTCTAAAATAATCTAATAGTGTCTTAATACACTTTCTAACTTGTCGAGCTATTACATAGACTCACAAAGCTTAAACTGAAGCTGTCAGTCAACAGCAATTGTCTAAAATGTTATTCGTGTGGACCTGAGTACTTGGAATAGTAACTGGGACGTGTAGTTCGGCCGCTCTACTCGACCCGTGTTATTAAGACGTTACAACTGTAAAATTTAAGGCATCTGAAATCAAACGTGGCCGAATCACCTTGATTGACGCCGAGCGTTCGGGACGGCCAAAAACTGCAGCTACCGTTGATATCATGGAAAAATCTCAGCTAGTGAGAGATAGAGATATGGAAATTATTTACTATATACTGGCTGAATAATTGTGTGTTGGGTGCCGCGTTTACTTACTTTAGACTAAAAGCGCCATGGAATGAACATTTTTTAGGACTTGACGTGGTTTAAGGAAAATGGTTTGGATTTTTTAAATCGATTGATATCGGTAGATGAAACCTGGATCCATCATTACACTCCTAGGTGTAGTAGTTCCGAAAAAAACCGAACAAAGATGTTTTAACATCCAGATAAATAACCCCAACCATGTTTGGGATAATCATAATAATGTATTCATCAACTATTTCACTTGAAGGAGAGATTTGCATCAGACGAGGACGTTATCATATACATAAGCGTCTATTTTCAGAAAAAAGACGGTAACCATCTTTAGAAAAGGGTTAAAAATTTAGAGCATATAGAATTTGTAGAGATTGAAAAATTTTCAAACAACACCCGTATGTAGTGTACTATTTCAATAAAATACTTTGTAACATAGAAATAGTTTTTAAGTATAACATTATTGATATTTATAATTGTCATTGTCATATTTCTACTCCTAAAGAATCCTCTTTTGACGGCACGTTTAAATTTCGAAATTATATCAACATATTGCATGTTATTCAATGTTTATTGTAACCCTAGTATTCAGTGTATCGAATCGTATATTTTTATGTATGCGTTTGTTTGAGTTTTATCGTATTGAATCGCCCATCAGTCACCTGTCATCTGTCATGTACCTCTCTTATTCCTACCGGTCGACAGTGTATTATCCGTGCTACGCTCTTTTCTGATTCTCTGATTCGAGGTTTCAATCCTTTCCAGTCATCATTCATTCAATAAAACTTGGAGAAAACAATAACGGTTTATCTCAACCATTCATCCAGTCGACGTTTTATTCAGATGTGGTTATTTATTTTTTATTTACTTTTATGCAAAATGTTTGAATACATTTAAATAAGGTAACTAGTAAAAGAAGAAGTATTCTAAAGTTTATTATTTGAGTAAACATTTATACTATTTTAATCTTAGTCCGATATAGTTTTTGAAAAATATTTAAAAAAAATAAAATCAGCAATACGTAAGAATTTATCTATTTATTTTTGAATATAATCTCCTTTTAATTCCATACCATTTTCCCAGCGATGTTCATTAATTTCGGTACCCTTTTTAAAATAAGAATCGTCAAAAATTACCAAACACTTGATGGAAACATCTTCACGACGTCGTTTTTGTTCCATTGTGAGCAAACGCGGCATCCATCTTGCGCACCCCTCATGTTCAAAATCTAGTTAATAAGCGATTTATCGCACTTTGTGAAATGCCTACTATGTCTGCTAGCTCGCGCACTAGACGAAGATCATTCAGTACCGCTTTGAGGATTTTCTTTAACATTTCTAGAGTCGTCACCTCATTTGGTCAACCTGCTGCTGGTCTTCACAGGTGGTACGGCCCCGTTTAAACTCTGCTACCCAATATTTTACTGTTGATAACAAAGGAGCAGTCTCATCCAGAGTAGAATCCTGCTTTTATATTGGTCGGTATAACGCCTTTTAAGTGAAAGTATTGTCCAGGTCAGGTCAGGTACTTCTGGAACCATCCTTGTATTTGAGATAAATAATGAATTAAATATTTTAAACCAAAGACTATGCACAATATTGCATGAAAGATGAGTACTTCGATGGCTTAATGCTGATCAAAAGCTCGCATTAACAATTGAAGAAATGTTTGGATAACTTTAACCGTAATCCAAGGTAATTTTTACATTGATATGTGACTATACATTCGAACTGAAGCGAAAGCCCGCATTTACAAGACCGCAATCAGACCTATATTATCCTATGCAGCAGAGACCCGACCTGAGACCTCTAAAACGAAACGGATATTGGAGACTACAGAAATGAAAATAGTTCGAAGAATAGTGGGAAGAACACTACTGGATAGAGAAAGGAGTGAAAACATAAGACGAACATGCGGGATAGATAATATCAATGACTGGGTAATGGATAGAAAATTGTGAAAATATCAAGGGACAAATCACCAGCAGGACAAAGAAGCCTTGGAAAACCTAGGAAAAGATGGAGTGACAACCTCCCAGGTGACTGAGCAGAGGCAATGACGTGAAGAAAAACAGGCAATGATGCCTATACACAGCAGGAAGAAGAAGAAGATATGTGACTGTATATAAAACTTGTATGCACCATTATACTCCAGAAAGAAAAAAAAGTCAAAAAAATGAATTTCATCCGAGAAGCGTGCTCCTGAAGAACGATTAGCTTATCTGCATTACGATTTATTGCCTCATCCGTGATTTTAGGTGTAGACGCGTAGTTTTTTTTGTAATTAAATCAACCAGCCTCAATTAAGTGGCGCTGTTTATATTTATTCTGAACATTCTAGATTTTTGCTACTCTTTTAGGCCAAGCATTGATATTTCCAGAGATTTCTAGAGAATGTTACTTGATAGTTTCACTCAATAGTGTAAAGAAACAACAAAACCAGATTTGCTTGGACAGTAAGTAATTGTGCTGGTACATAATTTATCGTATTGGTTTTCCCTTTCTCATTTCCCCGTTTTTTTCATTCCTGTGCTACTTGTAGCCAAGTTTTTCTGCGTCTCTGTAACCTTACAAATTCAAACATATTTCAACTACTTTGTTACCTATTCCTTTTTTGTTCCTGTTTGTATTTTTCTATAATTATCTCACCCCTTATCTTGTCCATTCTTGTTGTTTTATCACTGCTGATACCTTTTATTGATTACCTAAGTTTCACTTCCATATATTTAGGTAGGTACTAAGGTCGAGTTGCAATATTTATATCTGTTTTTCCATCTTCCAATTATTTGATTCGTTCGCCCTCATCATAATTACAACCCATTGTATTATTTTTGCATACTAAAATTTGGGAAATATACCTCGCAGAAAAGTTTCTAGTAATGAAATTCAGTAAAAGAGGAAAACAAAACAAGGCTATAACATTCTCATTGTATAGAAAGAGGTTGTTCTATGTAAATAAACCGGCAATCCAATGAATACATTTATCCAGCGCCAGTCTCGATCCAAAATCAGCGCATCAATCCTTTCTGCGTTTACATCTGTTTGAATAATTTCGACGAGTTGTTGTCTACCCCTTCACTCTTACTCTACAATCCGCCCTCTTTCACCCCCCCCCCCCAAAAAGCAGTAACGTACGATAAGATGAGAGCGGGGAATTAATTCCGAAAAATGTCAAAAAATAATTAAAACAAAAGATGAATAACTAAGAATGGTTTCGGTGTGAAAATAATTGATTGATAGATATTTTTGAAAATAAAAATTCCAAATTTCCAAAATAATATATCATATAGATGAAACGCTATTATGTGTAGCTTTAGAAGGAATAATAGAAAAGGATGCAATCGAAAGGACCATTGCTCAAACTTTCGTGCAGTTAGTGGTATATGTAGATGGCACAACATTCATGTCGAGAACTGAAGATAATAATAGATGCAAAAAAAGGATTAGAAATAAAGATAAACAAAAGTGCAAGAAGAAAGATCAAATGTAGCAAGCCGCAAAGCGACCAAAGTCCTAATTAACGACCTATTAATAAGATCCGCATGACAAAGTCCAAGAAATGTTTGTCGGATTCAATGAGCTAAAAGACTTGGATGCGAAATCGATTGCACATGGCATAGATGAGCTTTTGACAAAGAAGATCTGAATATAAATAAATGCGTTGGTTTTGGTTTTGATGTTGTTGAATTTGATACCTAATATTTCCAGACTTTGGAGACAAGATGATGTGAGAAATACAAAACCATCAGAGAAAATCTTCCAGTAATTCTGGAAGTCTCACAAATATTATCTCAGGAAGGAAATAGTGCCTTCCAACTGCATGTGGCCACTTCCAGAATTTCTTCCATTCTCGGGATTATGTTGGTAGCCAAATACTCGGCTTCGATGGAACCCGTTGTCAACCTACTCCAATCTATAGCTTTGGACGTGGTCAAAGCCTTGGACCACGTGAACTATTAAATTAAAAACCACCCTGAACATCCAGAAAAAGTGACAAACGAAATTATAAATGAAGCTACTGTTGTTGCAGAGAGAACATTACATCAATGCCGCGTATTACGGGGAAACAACGTCATAGAAGCAATCATCCAGCAGAAAACCTTTCAGAATACTGGAAGAGGTCTTTAGTAATGCCATACTTGGATTCAATTATCACCTCCCTTGCTGAAGAAACACACAAGCGACGCAAATGTAAAAGATGACGACTGATATACCGAGCATAAAGAATTAAATCGAACTTTGGCAGCAATTGTGATACGATAGGCTTAATCTAACAAATCTAACAGTTGTTGATGTCCTAAAAGAAACAAATTCCTTCTTTACCGAAACGGAAACAGCATTAAAAATTTTGATCGCTTTATCCTACACGACCTGTACAGTAGAGCGATCATTTAGCAGCCTCAGAAGACTAAAAACATGGCTAAGAAGCACCATGGCAGAAGATCGCCTTATTGGTCTGGCCGTGATGAGTGTACACAGAGCTATAATAAATAAAAACCCGAATAATTTTAATGATAAAGTGGTTGAAAGGTTTTGCAAAAAATCCCCACAGGTTATGTTTTAATTAAATATTATTTTTGTTACTGTGTTTAAATTTAAAAGTTTGATTTAGTTATTGTGCTGTCGAGGGCTTGTTAATTTTTATACATTGATATTGATATTAGAACCGTTCTGATTGCAATCGTCATCGAGACAAAGACTTCCAAAGTGTAACGCTTCATACTTCATACCCCATTGCCCTCCCTTAGTCATAAGCTGGCGACGCCCTTAAATGGAACTGTCGTAGAAATAGAAGAGTCAAGTTTTGGAAAAGTGAAGTTCTAGAAATAGGACATATTAAAAATATGATAGAATTTTATTAAAGTAAAGAAGCTAAGCACCAAAAACAAATTAAAAATATATAAAGTAGCTATTAGACCTGTTGTCACATATGCCGCTAAAACTGTACTTATCGAAGAAAGAAGAAAACCATAAAATATTGGAGGGACTCGAACACACATACAAAACCTGAAAAAAAAGGAGAAGAAGAAGAGAGGATAATTTTGTTAACAACCTCATATTTATATTATTTAATTTTGTTGTATCATCGTCGCTTTCAATTTTGAATACATTTCCACTATTGAAATTGTGCATTCTCTTTTTTATTTATTTCAACGTCAATATATTTTTAATGCTATAAACCTTAAATGTCCCACCGACAAAATAAATTGGTACTTCCATGTTCTAAATTTGAATAATTGAATAAATTCGCCGTTATTTGTCTGCCAAAAAGCCTACATCCGTTTTGGTATTCTACAAGGCAAATATAAGGTAATATAAAAGACAGATGAACACACCTAACTGAAATTAACCAGACGGTTAAGAAGTACAATAAACAAATTACTCAAAGCTAACACTCTAATATAGATTCTGGTTTATTAAAATTCATTGGACTGAAATTCGTAAAATAACTTATTATATTATCCAAAAAAATAACAATTATCTGAATTAATATCGGTTTTTAATATTAAAAAGTCCTCCTCCAACTATAATACGATAAGTAATCCAGTCAAAATAGACAAAAATTAGTCATAACTTAAATGAAATTATAAATGAAATGTCAAAAGTCCCCTTCGATCCTACTTCTGCAAAAAAATTTTATTCAAGGTCAAAAGTACAAAATTAAGGTTTTTTCCGTTTTTCTCGAAAACAGTAAGTATTATCGTGAAAGTAGGTCAGACAAAAGTTGTAGATCATACAATTTTCTACAAAAATGGTCCAGTCACTTTTTCTCTTACGACTCACCATTCGTGAGATATCGCGGTTTTAATCATTAGAAAATTCATATTTTACACAATATGTACTAAAATGATGCCTATAGACCCTGTATTATTATTTCAACGCATTACTAAGACATTCGAAGATAAACTTATGAATTAGCTCCTCACCCATTATCACTCTTTGATGAAGTGGGAATGCGTAAAACTATGAAGTCAGCTCTTTATAATTGCTTTGAATGTTTAAACTCCGAAATTGATAACACAACATCATCGATGGAGGGTATCTATTACACATTACACCGTGTTGTATGGGATCGAGATGAAACATTTCATACTAATTTTGAAAAATATGTTTAGTATGTTCAAAGATATTTTGGTCATAACAGACCATTGTATTTGATCGCTGTACTAATCATACGAAAAATATTAAACGTCGTCGGACTACAAAAACATCTTCATCTGTTGATATCGTTTTTGATCGATCTATGAAAGTTCCAACAAACCAACAACAATTTTTTTGCAATATATGGTGCTCCAAAAAAATTTATTCCATAGACAAATATAGATATTTGAAGTTTGTAAAATCTGCATGAAACAATAAAACAGTACAGTTGTCTTGTCTGCCTCCAACATCTGCTTCTGCCTTTCAACACTTGTATCGTGTGTAATTATCAAGTTCAAGTGTGGCTAGGCAATGAGCTGGACCCAGAATAATGGGGTTGGAAATTAACAGATAATGATTTGGAGCCAATTCAAACTTTACTCCCGCCTGCTCCAGAAAAACTACTCAATACTATTTTTTGTAAATGCATGACGGATTGTAGTAAAAATTGTGGCTGTCAAAAAGTGGGATTATTTTGTTCGCCAGTATGCATCAATTGTCAGGGTCAGACTTGCTCCAATATTGAAACGAATACAACAGATGAAGATATTTATGATATTAATGAAGAGACTATTGATGCATCCTTTTTCTTAGAACAGCGAACAGAAATTCTGCAAGAAGAGAATGAAGACGAAGAAATAATTGTCGAAGTAAATTTATATAATGACATGTAGAAAAAAACAACCTATTCCACTTTAATCATTAGCAATATTACTATTCTTTCAATTAATAGGATACGATCTGATCAAACTTTCTTTATTATAATAGATCGTGGAGGATACCACGTTAAAAAAATGGCGCCAAGTACATTACCTCATAGGTGGTGCGGAAATGTGTGCATATTATGTAAAATATGAATTTTCTAATGATTAAAACCGCGATATCTCACGAATGATGAGTTGTAAGAGACAAAGTGACTAAACCATTTTGTAGAGAATTGTATGATCTACAACTTTTGTCTGACCTACTTTCACGATAATATTTACTGTTTTTGAGAAAAATGGAAAAAACCTTAATTTTGTACTTTTGACCTTGAATAAAATTTTTTGCAGAAGTAGGATCGAAGAGGACTTTTGACATTCCATTTATAATGATGTATTTAATGTCTCTGTCAATTTTCAGCTCTATGCGAATTTTGCCTAAGTCAAATGTCTATTTTGACTGGACTAAAGATGATCTAATCAAGCTCGATATTATTTCTTGTGGGATATAAAGTCATTCTTTTTCTATTGCGATCGAAGTTGGGACACGAATTGAAGCTCAACTCATAATTTTCGATCAGATTCATGATTCTTACAGTATGTGTGTGTGTGTGTGTGTGTGTATTCGCTCGCATTATCATGCATAAACATAAATTCCTCCCCTATGTTGTGTGTAGTACCACGAGATTTGATAAAATCCCTTCCAAGGACCTAGAACCCGGTAAAACACCTCTCTACGATCATGACTACCTATGGAAACAGGGTTGGTTCGTGCTCTCACAGAAATAGCACTCAGACCAAGCAAGAATCGCCGCTATAGTAATCCTGTATTCAATGCAGCAGCTCGCTGATCCTAGAAACAATTTTCTTCTTTTGTCGTTAACATAGGCACATATTCTGGTCCTAGTACAAATCCCCCAATATTCCAATATGGAAATGAGCGTAAATTTGCCTGCAGAGTTTTTCTGTTGTTCCACTTAGACACTGATTTCTTAATATTGTCATTATAATACTGCGATCCGTTGTATATCGTTACCTGCCTATTCCAAGTCGTCTTAGAAGATCCTGGCCCCAAATTAACATAATCTTTTAACCGCCGCGCCCGTCAAACTCAGTTGTCTAGCAACAACTCGCCGACTAATTCGCTTTTCGATCAAAACTGTTACTTTCTATTTGTCAAAAAGTGTTATTCTCCGTAGAATAGCCAAATGAATACGCATACAATCTATTACTAATTATTCCAATTATAATTAACCCGATGAATTCGGTTGCTGGAGAAATTCCATGATAATATCTAGAAATTACAAACATTTTTTCAGAAAAGTTAATTAACTGTTCTCGGCTTGTTCAAAAACGGAACGGAGTATCATTTCGTCAATCTGAAACGTTGCATGGCAATCGGGAAATAAGTGCACAACATTTCTAATTAAAGCGCACTGGCGGCATCGGGAATTCAACCAAAGAAAGATCCGTTTTGGTGATATAGATAAATGTAGACTCACCTATTTGGAATGTTTAAACGGTTTCCAATTAAATATTCGGTCAAACAGAGATAGATTATTAAATGTAGAGTAAAACAAGTAAAAAATGTATCTAAAGCCAACGAAATAAACTCGACATTAATTGCGAAATATCAAATAATTGCCTTGAAACGTTTTGCTGACCTCTATCATTCAACGCTGTTAATCATAATTGCACTTTTCTTCTTTATCTTCATTTTAGAACGATTGCGTTTCTTATTTTTATTCTTGTACGGCCAACGCATCCCGTTTTTCGTGCTAGTACTTTCGAATACCATCTTTTGTTCTGTATTACCTCCACGGGCACGAACCAAATCGGTTGCCATCTTTCTTTATATACTAATCGGTTCTTGTACTATTCCAATTCAGATTATTTTGATCTGCAACTTCCTTTACAGGATGGGTGCAATTATTTATTCAATACACATTTCCCAGTGATGCTGTAGTTTGTATCCTTTCACACACTTTATTGTTTAAAATTTGCAAAAATTGCATATCATGAAGATCTGATACTCACCGTCTTGCTTGCCTCAAGTTCTTCAAGATTTCTTACTTCTTAATTTCACAACTCCTTGGAGGAGAACAATTAGTGACATTGCTCTTAATCCAAACTAGCTGCTGAATAGTAAAGAAACTTTGGTGACATAAAGATACACTATATGAAGAGAAAGTCCAAAACATATGTGTCAAAATAAACCCCCAGACGGAATGGTGGTTTTGCAAACTTCGAGTTCGCTTTGGAAACTATTTTTGACTTGTTCTTTGTCGTTGGGGATTTAATTAGCTTGCCCTGTTTGGATTTTTCATATTTAGACATTTCATTTGCATGATAAAAGAAAAATCTCGTGTCTGCAGCTTTCAAAATAACTAAAATTGCTATTAAATTTGGCAAAAACAAATAGATATATTTTATGAGGGTTGTCTTTACAACGCGAGATTTTTTTCTCTATACATCCTCTTTTTTCTGCTATTTTTATAATCGCGAATTCGACGTGAGCATGAAGGCGAGCACCAGTTTTTGTGTTTATATATGACGCTTCGTAATATATTCATATCGAGGGCGTCAACGCGAGCGTAGAAGTTTGTGTGCGTACAAAGAAGAAATACCTAATTTACAGATTGGCTGCAGAGTTATTGTATAGTTGAAGGCCAGGCTGCTCAAACCCAGGCCCACGGGACACACTGTGGCCCGCGAAAGAATTTTAAGTGGTCTATGCAAGTGTGGTTTAAAAATACACACCAAATTCAAAAATCCCGCGGCGCACATCCAGTAGTGCAAAAGCTCTTAACAGAAGTCTATTCGGGCTATTATTTGAAGAAGACATCAGAGAATATGGAGAGTTACAACTGTATTGTGCTGTTCAATGGCTTTCAAAGGGCAGCCTGTTGAAACATTTCTTCAACTTGCGAGAACAGGTGTCGCAATTTTTAGAGCAGAAAGGGGCTTTACCATTCGAAGTTGATTTACTGAAGAATACATCCTGGTTGAGTGATCTTGCATTTCTTGTTGACATTAGGAATTACCTCAATATTTTGAATCTCAAATTACATGGTGAAGAGTGTTCACATTCGACTATATTTAATTTGATAAAAGGATTCAAAGCAAAATTGAATATCTTTTCAATTAGCTCCCTTCTCCACACTTAAACATTTGAAAGAGGAGCTCAATATTGTTTCTGTTAATTACTCTAAATATCAATCTAAAATTAAATGCTTATCACAGTCATTTGAGAGGAAATTTAAAGATTTCGAGAGTAAAAAACAAATTTTTATAAATCTTTTCGTAATAAGTTACTTATCCTGCCAATATTCAATTAGAATTTGGTGAATTGCAAAATCATGATACGTTGAAAAACCTTTTTGCTAACAAATCGTCTTCGAAAGCACAAAATTCTTTATAAGATTTTGCAGATTTCTGGAAATTGGTATCAACCTGGTACTGACCTTGCTTTACAGTTTTTAAGTAGTTTTGGATCAACATATGTATGCAAAAAGGTTTTTTCCAAATCTTATTCATGTAAAAAATAAATGCCGCACATCCTTAACTAAGCAACATATTTGTGACTTTTTGTTACTGTCAACATCGGATTTGTCGCCAAACATAAGTAAATTATTAAAAGATTCAAATCAAATTGATTGTATAAACAAATTACCATGGATTTCAATTTTCAATTTTGTTTCTTTATTTAGATTTTAGAATAAGATACAATTTGTTCCTAATAAAAAATAATTCAATTTTATTTTCTTAATAATTAAGTTAAGTTAAGTTTATTGCGCTTGTCCTGAGAGTATCTGAAACAGGAAATGTAAGTGGCCCATCGTCAACGACTGGATCAACCGTTTGGTCCGACTCTTCAAAAGGTTGAGCAGCCTTGATGTAAGGTAATAATATAGTTATGTTTATCTAAGCAACAGCTTAAAGAACTACAGTTTTTGGTTCGAAGGGTAATAAATGAAAGAGAAAAATTGGTTAAAAATCAAATTTAGCGCACCAGTAAAGTTGAAAGATTTTAAAGAGTCTTTAAGTTTTTTGGAGTTTACTCCTTAAGAATCGATTTGCATATATAAGGGGCCCGGTATGAGAAAAATGTGAGGAGTAAAATCTATCGATGAATGACCTCGTTACGTTTTTGGTGCGCACCCTATGATGCACAACTTTCTAATTTGTCAGTGTCAACATACTTATATTGCTGTCATTGTGAAGTTTTATTATCAATGTCTTCCGCTAAAGTGAACTGAAAGTATTTTCAAATAACTATGGCAGAAAGAGGTGTAGATGATATTGCCGGAACATCTAACAAACACGTGGTTGCAAGGTACGTTATAATTCATGTATTATATGTATGAGCATGTGCAATTTGTATTTATTAAATATTTTAATAATTATCGATGTAGTTCATATAAATATATATTAGAAAACAACACATAAAATTAGATAATCAACTCAATATGAATTATCGAGATTATTGACTATTGTAAAAAGTTTAATGTAAAATATTTCGTCGATTAGTTATAATAAATGTATATGAAATGAATAAATTGAATAAATATATATTTATATATGTATATTATTTTCATTCATTAACAAATTTACCCTTTTATACAGTATCAAGTTTTTTTAAGTTAAATAAATTCTTTTTGCGTCTGGTAGACTATCGAACTTAAGGAGTAAACTCCAGTCGTGCGTCGGAGCAGACACACACAATTTTGTTTTCTAAATATACCTTGAACCTAACTGGTGACAGATTTCGTGATATTAGAAAATAAATTATTTTGTTACTCAGTAAAACCTTGATAGTAAGGAAATCACCATCGGTCCGATAAAGAAATCCTGGCAACTGTCACGAAAAAAACGTAAACGAGATCTTCCGATTAGTTTTACGATTACAAGAAGCCCCAATGGCGATACGTCCCGTTTTCATCGCTCGTTGAAAACACAAAAAAGTACTAAGAGCTGATAAAACACGGTCTGGGGACAATTTTCCTAAGTGTATGTGTGATTTTCCCGAGTTTGATGGCCGGTAATTTCAATAATCGGCTCGTTTCATCCCGGGGACAGCACTTTTTCAAAAGAAAATGCTGTTTCCACTTGTTTTATGTTCAACTTATTGTCGTTACTGGTTTTATGTACTACTTTTTTAGTAAGGCGGATACTATTGTCACGTCTTTGGAAATATGAATAAAAAATACTGTAATTTGATTGGAATTTTATAGAATATTTTGTAATTCTATATATCATGAAGCACTATTCAAAAACCTCCAAATTTACTTTACTAATAATGAGACGCCTACTTCCTAACTAGACTAAGATGCTTTGATCGGAAGGTTTGATCTGTACGAATATACGAGTTTCCGACCTCAACCTGAAGATGTCAGCACTTATCAATATAATTTGGGAAATATTTTTGCGCCTGCGCTAGTTTATGTTTGGCAATCATATAAGTGAGTTGTGAGTAACGAACTGTAATTAAATATTTGTTTTTGAAAGGTAAAATGCCTACGCAAATAAAAGATGACTAAGTAATGGTGTTCAAAGACGGTGCGTCATCATTTACGACCGTAAAATTTAGAGCAGCTGCATTCAAACTTTAATTAATGATGATTGTTCACAATGGCTGAAAACTGCGATAACCAGCAATATCATCGATAAAGTTCATCTCATGATACCGGACAACCGCCGGATTAAGGTTCCAGAGATAGAAGAGGCTATCTGGAAATCAAAAGAACGTACTTTCCATATACTGATTACATGCATGAATTCTCCGCGCGTTTGCTCACTTAGAACTAAAAGCGCATTCAGACTTGGTCGCTTTATTTGCTACCAAAACTTTTGCTAACAGAACTTGGTGTCCCAACACTTGCCTTATGCGGTTGCAAAGATAATACCAACTTGCGCTGTAAGATGATGAGAGAAAACAACTTAAAAACGAAACCATTCTTCACTGGTAGATCTAAGTCTATTTTTTCTCACTTTCTTCAAGGTATCATTATTGTAGCGGAATGGCAAATTCTCAGTTCTACATTCAATTGGTGTTCCAGGTAAAATTATCTAGAGTTCAAGCTTGAGAAGTCATCGTATGGAAGGAGCAGACGTGTCGATGGCTATTGGGCCAAGATAATTGAAATACGCATTGACTTCTGGTGTAGATTCAATACGTTCCTCTGATTATAGTCACTCAACTGTGGATCCCATTGATGAGCATCGTTTTGTTGGTAGTTGATATAGATTGATAGTTGAATGTGAATTTTCTCCTCGTCAGGCATTAACTCAGTGAATAATCCATTTGCTTGATGAACTTATTGAGGCAATAAACAATCATTTTGCAAACGTTGTTTGGTTGTGACATCTCCAAATAATTCCGCAACAGCTTCTGGTCTGTATCTATATCCTGAGGAGGGTCGGCTCAATACAAAAAAGAGCAATTCGACGTTTAGGTGATCCAGAACTCACTAAAAACTTGGACATCTCAGAACATAGGAGAAAGATCGCTGACCTGACTCTGTTCTAACGATACTACAAGGACAGATGCCCTTCTGAGCTGTCTAGAATAATCCCACCTAGAGCACCTAGACACCAAGTTCTCCTGCAGACCCTAAAACGTCTCGGGACCCCGAGATATGCAAGCCTGTGGAATCAGCTACCAAGGCATGTCTTTCATGAGCACTACAACCTACAGAATTTCAATATCTACATACATCTCCGCTCGGCAAGCACCAATCGAACTACTCGAGTGTAATAGGGTTTAGCCTCTTGTGCTTATATAAGAAACTACCATCATTATTATGATTTGAACCCGTACATCCATTCATTGTTCTTTGTGATTCTATTTTTGTTATTACAACAGTATATCGATCAAAATTCGAAAAAATTAACCCAAAAACGCAATTTATTTATCAGTTGAATCATTTCGTAACGCGGGTTTTTTTAAGAAATTCTCATTATATAGGATTCTCAAGTTCTTATATATTTTTTCCTTGTCTACCGCTGAGACTAAAAAACGTTTTCGAAAGATAAAAACCCTAGGACGGCAATCAACGATAGAATCTGACCAACTCTGACTGTCACTAGTGACAGTTACCGCTGAGAATGAAAAATCGAATAGGGTCTTGCGACTATCGCCGCCTCTCTTTTACACCAAGAAAAGAAAGATCTCAATAGTCGATAACAAAATGACTCACCTAGATGTTCACTCTTCTGATGTTAAAAACTTTCTCATAGAAAAAAGCGGTCGTTTGTTTATATTACGAAATTTGTAATTATTGATATTGATATTGTTAAAGTATCCATTATTAAATTATTCCATAGTATTCCATTGCTTGGATCACAAAAGTGTTCATTGTTACTTCTTTCCATTATATATCGTTTTTTAATATTTGTTTTCTTGGCTTTTGCTGTCTCTAGTATATTCGTCGTTGTATACGGGCAATATAAATGTCTTCAGGAGTACTTTTACTTGTGGTGATCCAAATTCTTCGTCTCCAGCCAACTGTGTTTTTTCAAAATATACTGTTATCCAAAATTCAAAATATAAACGTGATTTGAATCTAAATCAATTAGAGTTAACATAACATACAAGCATTAAATTGCAAATCTAATAAATATTCCTAAGATATGGGAAACCTACTCCTCCTGGATTAATACATATTATACTTATGATACCAAGGAGGGACATTGACGCTTCTGATTACTTGAATTTTCCCTTTGCACTCCCCCTTGGAACAATACGTGATAGCAACTACATTGAAAATTATACCTACAACAACCCATACGTCCAATGAAGATTCAAGACTATTTACTTGAAATTTCGATAATTGACTAAATTTTATCAAGCTTTTGCTTGATATGCTGAGCTACCGGAACTTATTATATTGCCTTTTTATTAGAATCACTCCTCCTAGAATAACTGTAAACAAGTTATTGATCTGTACCATCTCGAACTCGTTCACTCACTTGCCTTCGGTACGATCTTGATCAGTGCCCCTCCAGCTATACGACAACTAATCCCGTCGAACTTCTTTTCAGCCACTGATCCTCTCCAGTTGCATATTTACTGAACTCGCACTTAAACACCATGTGCAACTCAGTCCAAACTAAAGTCTTCTCCAGCCGCATCCTTACTAGAATTGTTTCTAATCAAACACACTGTTGTCTACTATTGTTCAATCTTACTACTACTGAACAAGACCTTACCAGGAGTTTTATCTAAACAACACTCCATCTTCACGAGGTTTGTTAAAAAGCAGTAGCTTCATCTCACCACCAAACAGGACTCCCACAGTTGTTTAACCTAGCTGCATCTACAACCCATAATGTAACCGATCGTCATTTTGCTTATCAAAGAAACTTAGTTGTGATCTCTACTATTTTTGAAACGATGATCTCTAATATAATCTTCTATACATCCTGCAAACTTTATCTTCACTTGGAGAAGTTCCAATAAAAATTCGATATTGTCATTTGAATTGTTACAAAACCATTAAGTAATAGCAACTAAAATATCATGTCTGATCTGTTGCTGATCATTTAAAACATTTTCTTTATATACGTATCTTTTTCTTATAGCAAACGCTCCCCATAAGCCATAATTTTTCCACAAACCGCCCATTAATGTGGCAGATACGCTTCAGAAATCAAATTCCGTGTATAAATGGACTACCCTTTACAAAGCTGGTAGATCAGATCCCATCGAAAGAGAATAAAAAAATAATTCCGGTATCTCGATACACCGACAACTGTCAATTTTATGGATAATACATTTTAAAATCCATTTGAATCTGAAAGAAAGTGAGTATCTGGAAAAATCTTTTGCAGTGGCGGGAACGGAATACATTATTGAATAGGCTAAAGGAGAAAAACGGTGACAAAAATTAATTAATAATACTCCTAAATATGTTCTTGCAATACATTGAGAATACATTATTGTTAAAATATAAAACTACTTCCCTATATACCTACTTATATAGTCAAATTTTCCAAAAATAGTGATAGTGATCGGGAAAATTGTCACTCTACCTGTTGTACTATTGAATTTTCGCTCTATCCTTTTCAGGGGTGTCTTAAGCTCCTACGACCTAATCGTAATCTGTTGCATGTAATTCTAACTATTCATCTAGCGTCCATCCTACTTAAATACTCGTTCCATTCCTCTTTCCTATCCCCCTTCCAGCCATTGATGTTCTCTATCTCACAATTTCTTATGTTTTTTTCCTCCTCCTGTCCGGAATTATATTTATTCTACTGAGTATTTTTTTCTTTTGTTTCAATTAAGCCAAGTCGAGTTTCTGTAGGTTACATCATATTAGGTTCTGCAATTACCTTTTTAGACGACGCCATCTGAAAATTGTTCGTTCACATACCGAAAGTTGCGTTTTGAGTGTTCCATGTAGTGACAGTTGACAGTTCCGTACTGAAGAACACTTTCAGAACGTTCTCGAGTAGACAACTTTAACTTCCTTAAATGTGACTTTAGCCACTTCAATGTTGACAGTTGACAGTTTCACTTCGATGATTTTTCATAACCTTAAATTTTTTATTTTCTGAAATTATTTGTTTTATATGAAGTTTTTTCTAAATTAATGAATAACAATGAATGATGATGAAAAAGAGAACATCAGCGATGAAGAGTTATTCGAATCCACTCCACCTGATCTCACCAATGTGGCCGTTCCTAATTCGTTGCCGTGCAAGGTACGAAAAACAGTACGAGCTCTTTATGAAGTGGTGTCACCAGAAAAAATTATAAATCAAATGTTCTCTATTAATTATTTTCTTTACTCAGTCTAATTAAAAAAATTTTGGTTCTTATGCGTCGTCTAAAAAATGTTGTGTTCGCCGCGGCTAAAATAGCACTTTCAGTCCTTGGTATACAAAGAACTATTTAGATTCTAAATTGGATTTATTCAATAAATGAATATATTTTAAATAGAAGAATTACATGGTAATAACAACAATGTGATTCGACGTGATATTCGTACGCCTTTGGAAAAACTGTTATTATCTCCGTTTGGGTTTCTGTGTTTTATCTTCGCGGAAAACGATTCTAAAGAGACCAATAAAGTAAATGCAGTGTAGACCATAGAATAACAATCAGCGGTCTCGGATTTTGGTGGAAATGATGCCTCTACAGCTTTTGTATGAATTGAGATGGAAATGAAACGACATGAAATTGCAAATAGATATAAACCGTTAAAGAAAAAGGGGAAGACGAGTACTCCAACATATACAAGGTGCTAGATTTGGTTAGATCGTTGAAATATATGCTCAATAATTGCTAAGAATCATATCTATTTTTGAATTTAATTCAATTTCTTTGCTTCTGTATGGTACGTTCATTTTTACACTCATAGTCTACAATTTACGAATTTTACCGACAATTTTGTTTGATCTACCATAGGCGCAGTTACCTCATTTTATAAATTCATTATCTTATGCGAGAAAGTTTTCGTTAAAAGGCAATAAAATCATTTATAAATTATACCCTGTTATTTAAACAGATGCACTTACTTGTAGTCCTACTTGGATCTTCTACAACTGAATATTAAACTATAAAACGTGAATAGACGAGTAAAATGTAAGGGATGTTGGTTTAAACAGAGTACCAGACGTTAACTGGGCCCTTTTTGTACCCCATTCGTCTATTAAAACTTTGTATTCTTTTATCTAACGCAAATAATCTTGTCGCCATCGAACTATCCTCGACTATTCGGTTATTGCCATCCGGTTATTCGGTTTCTTGTGTTTAAAACCACATGCTGACAAAACTTGACGCAATGTTTCTAAACTAGTATAACTCTTTTCTGTATAATTTGCTGATTTCAGTTTTTCTTTACATTTATTTATTTATTCTAGTTAACTCAGCAATCCTTATTATTATTGCATTATCAGATTGCTGAATATTTTCCTTTTTTAAACATTCCAATATATTTAAAATAACTTGCTCTGTTTGTATATCTAAATCTTTTTTATTAAATTCTTTATTATCACTACACTGTCCAATTTCATTGTCTTCATTCGCCCATGGTCTAAAGAACGCCATATTTCTTTTATTTAAAGGAATTTATGAATTGAATAAATCTCACCAAGTCACGCCAATGCTTATCGCAGGCTGTCTAGTAAGAATATTTCCAAAAAATTGTGTACAACGCCTTCCGATAGCTCGTGCATAAAAAATGTATTTATGCTCACGATTCGATGTTTTCATTGGTAAACAGTGGAGATAATGAGTCCACGTGGACTGACAGTTTGTTAGATGTTTACCGAATTTTAATAAATTGATATTGGAAGAATTATACTAATTTGTGTGTCATCGATACATTTTATCTGACTTTAACTGCCTTTGAACTCTAGAATATTAAATTTTTTTAACGTGAAAAACAACAAGGTAATTCCAAACCCTCATTTACACCCTCTTCTTTATTGACGTTATCAGATTATAATTTGATATAGGTGGTAGAAAATATGCACATAAAAATGCAGGATTCATCCATTTAAAGGGCCTGTAAGTCCATAAATAAATTTTGAACTTTGACTAAAAAGCAACTTCATTGTGAAGGGCAAGTACATTAGGAACGTCGACTTGGCTCGTAAAACTCGAATTAACTTTTTATCATAGAACGCTATGTGAAATGATATATGATTTTTCAGTACTGGATTGGCCCTAAACTTATAATTACTAGTATAAAAATTTATGCAATGGAACAGATCATCATCCTGCCCGATAGCCAAGCAGGAATTAGACAGCTCTAAGTTTTAATATCATGAAATCTAAACTAATTTAGGAATGCCTGGATGAATCAAATGAATTAGGCAAGAAAAATAAAATTGCCCTGCAATGGATGCCGGGACACATAGGAGTGGAGGGAAACGAAGTAGTTGACGGACTCGATAAACTAGAGGCATACACACTCCTCATAGGACCTGAGCCTTTCTGTGCAATAAGCTACAGAACAATAGAAAAAATATTGAATAAGAAGGTAGGAAGGAAAAAAGTGAGACAACCTACAGGAGCTAAATCAGGCAAAGGTTCTCCTGAAAAACTATAATAAGAGACGATCTACTCAATGTATCAGGTTGAATACTAACAGGAGTGCTATCAAGGCATTGTCGCTTCAATGGACACCTGAAGACGTTAGAAAAGAGGACGAAACCTCTATCCAAAGCACTACACCTGGGTGCGTATGAAATAGAAGACGAAGATCTCCGGCAGCTATAGCTACACCACATTCTTCTTTAAAATGATTGACGAGTGAGGCGTATAGAGGAGCACAAAATATGACGACTGCGGATAATTTACCTTTATACCAAGCTGTAACTCTGGAGTTATTCGCCTCAAAAATTGTCATTTCAAAAAAGATCTTTTCACTAACAATATGAAGAAAAATCAATATTCGTGGATATTTATTTACATACTCAGGAAATAATAATAAATAAAATGAAAAAATTTGAAGTACTAGATAGAAAAATACGATTACATACATATAAAAGCGACGACTGTTTCGAAAAAGTAACAAAGAGAAAGTTGAATTATTATATTTGAAGGAGCGGCGAACGGAATAGAGAAATAAAAAAAGAAGAGCAGTCAACGAAGGTATAAATCAAACCAGCAACGTTATCTTGTGGGGATCGCCAGTGGTGTCAGAATGTGAAAACTAAATGTAATAAATTCAATTGGGAATTTCTACTTAGATGCCAGTGCCCTACTATTCAATTCAAAACAAAATAAAAACAAATCAGACCTAAAATATTTGAAAAATATCAGTGGTGGTGAAAATCGGAATCAAAGTCTACTTGAATTTCTGTAGTATGTGTGGGTACCTCAACAAGCAGCAATTCAAATAATTATACCAATGTTCTAAATAATTGAGTGGTTATTAGAATTTATTTATCCACTACTCGTTTTAGTTGAGTTTAATAAATAACATTACAGAAAGAAATTCGGATTCGTTAAATCAAATATCTTGCAAACCATTTAATAAATCTTTTTCTTCAAATCCATTGTCTTATTATACATTTAGATATTATCATTCTATAACTGACCTAATGAATCCATTCACTTCTTTCAGCTTTATGTCTACCACCACATCATCTAACCATCACAATCTTGGTCTACCCATCTTTAAGATTTTATAGGTCATTCTATATAATTAATAAACAACAATAAACAATTAAATCGCGCGAATGCAGTTGAGTATCATCTAGATCGTAGATTGAATTGGCAACAACATATATTAACAAAGAGAAAACAACTTGGTTCACCATTTCATAAGTTATACTGGATGTTTGGCAAAAGATCCCAAATTGAACAAAACAAAAAACATTGTGTGAAAAATATAGAGGAATAGTCTTACCAGACGGCACATACAAAATATTCGCATTAATTTTGAAACGAAGATTGGGAATATACGCGGAAAAATTGCTAAGAGAATACCAAGGAGGGTTTAGAAAAGGTAGAGGAACATCCGAGCTGAAAACTGGTTGTTATGAATGTGAGATACCAACACAAGAGCTTATGATAGTGTGAACAGGAAAAGTTAATTAGAAAACTAGAAATTCCAAACAAACTACAACCGATATAATAGAAATCAAAAACAATAAAAGTGAACTTTTCAAAACACAACAAGGATTAAGACAAGAGAGCCAGCCCCCTTTAAACGGTACTATTTAATCTAGCTTTGGAAGGCATATAATAAGAAGGAACAATATCAACAGAAAGTGCATGATATTTAACAGAAGTCACCAATGCTTAGCTTATGTCGATGATGTGGCGTTGACAGCAAAACACAGAAGAAAACTTGAAGAAACCACAATACAACTAACAACAGCGGAAGTAAGATGTGGAAGTAAGACAAAAAAAATTTCAGAGTACATAAACATGATGGAAAATTTCATATATTTGGATGTACTACTAGATAATAAATTCCAAGAAGTAAAGCAAATCGAACTAAGAATTGCCAAAAGTAATAGCTGTGCAGGCAGTCTTGCGTTGTTGCATGAAAGATACCAAAGGGCAAAAAGAAAAGAAGTGGAGAGAAGCGGTGGGAGAAGACCTTTGAGAGAGAAACATCCAGAGCTGAAGATAAAAAGCAAAGGACCGAAAGAAGTAGAGAGAAATTACAAGGCTATCGACCTAAATGGTCGATAGATAAAGTGATAGGTATTAACTTTTGAATATGATTGTACATCTATATGCATTTATTATTATATATAGACGATATTATCGTTTTTTTTACAACCTCTTAGTAAATTTATTACATTTTTTATATTTATTGTGCAGAAATATAGCGACAAAACACGTTACAGTTTATTTTAAAGCAATTCTGAATTTTATGTACCAATTTGTGAAGTGATATTAACCGCTACTTAAATTTATGAATCTCATCTCGGAACATTAACACCCTATACATAGTATAACATAAAATTTAATAGATAATATATTTTTTAATTCTTCAGTGTACCAGAAAAGGATATCGCTAAATATAGAAAAAATATTTTATTCATAGAGAAAGTATAAATAAATAATTTCGAAAGAATAAAGTCTTAGGTACAGTTTTCAACTTACAAGTCTTTACCGCCATCGCCACAAATCGTGTGGGTTTTCCATATTTATGGGGGCTCGCTTGTAATTACACCTTAAGAAGTTTCAAGTGATTTCATTAAATTAAATACGGCTACTCATTCAACTTCCGTTTATATAAATTGCAATAAATACAAACGATTCATGGTAAACATAAATCTTAAAAACGTTATAACGAAGAAGTTGTATATTTTCAGCCATAAAATAAATGCTGAATAAAAACAAATTTTTCAAATTTTGAACATCTGAAGTGCTGGATAACAAAATAATGGAATCGTGATAACTATATATTCCCAATATTTCTGATGGGAATCAGAAACCTGTTTGATACCATTGAAAGTATGTAAACTAGATATTTCCCGCTGTTCCCTACAATATTTGACGTAACCTTTTATTACTTTGTTTTAATGGGGTGTTCAATACTAATTTATCACTTACAAAAACTCAAATGGCTCAGTTCTTTTGAGTCTTTTTCGATTGTATAGAAAATGTAGCACTTCGAGGTTGGACTGCTCTAAATGTTATAGACTGAACGCATAAATCAGACCTCAGAAAAGTGGATGCTGATAGATAAATGTCTCATAAGTCAATTTCCATGTTTGTTAAATCATCATACTAAAATAAACCCTTAATATTAGAAGTATATGATTTTAACCCTCCGTTCATCAAGCTCTTTGAGACCACGATAAAATTATTTTTTGGACTTGGATGCAAAAACTTGTCGCAGTGCAAGAGAAGAAAATCTCCTTGGATTCAAATTGTTTTCACGAATTATTCCACTGATTTGAATAAATAACGGTGCAAAGTCCGGACTAAATGTTAGTTCCTCAGAAGGTCCAAGTGCAATTATCGGCGATTGGTGGTTTTCTACTATTTCTCTTTTACCTTTAACCTCAATATCGCACGCAATTGGAATATTTTATCGTACGTTGTTGTAGTATGAAAATATCTACCAGAAATTGAGTTTTATATGAATATAAAAATATCTTTTCCATGTCTTATTTTTCAATGAACCGATAACCAACTCACATATTGGGGCTTTTGTGATTTCCACAGTTTCTACTGGTACTGCTTAGGTTAGGTTAGCTTCTACAAGTATTCATCCATGACACGATTTAACAATATTCTTCACAAAGTAAGGGTGTGAAGGACCAAAAATTACTGAAAATAAGATTTGTTTAGTTTTTCTATTATAACTTGTAAACTCAAAATTGAAATGCTGATGAAGAAATTCTAAAAAAGCATAATTCTTAGTGGACTGTCAACTTTTTAATCCTTCTGGCCACCTGAGCTTCAGATCTTCCTGGTAAATCTAAGATCAATTTGCTTTTAAAAATATTTTTTGTGTGGATTTACTGGCTGCTATACAACATCAATAGCCTTTAGAAAACTAGGAAAGCAAAATGACTTCTCTAATATAATAAATAATAATTAACAGTGCCGGTTTTAGCACCACCAGAGCCTTGGCGAAATTTCTACGGTTCTTCTTAACTGCTATTCAAATCTATGCGAAAACAGGCAAAGTATATAATTAAATAACCAATTGTTTTAAATAGCCATTTATTTATCAAGATAATTTGGTTTTTTAGTCTTCCTATCGGCGAATTCTCTTATTTAGTTAGTAAAATCGATATTTCCAGCAAGCTTATTTCCCATTGACAAGGCTTGTCAACCTAAATTGAGGTATTGTCTAAAAAACGTTGCGGATATAGTCAATAATCAATAATGTCTATTCATTTAGGTGTAGTTTTTGTAAATTACGATCTTAGATAAAATTTAGAACTAGAACAGCGGTAACCACATTCTGCGATTCAGCGATCCAATCTAGTGTTGCCAACGAAACGAATTTTACGCAAAGTTTTGAGAGAGTAAGCCTCGGTCAAACATCTTTCCAGTAGCGCCTCCTCATGTCTCGCGCCCTGGGCCGTCGCCCTTCCCTACGTCCCTTCCGATAAAAATAAGAAGGTATCTTAAGTATGGTGGTAGTATCCACCAGTTCTTTGTCAGTATTCAAATGAATCTATTCACGATTGAAACTAAAATATTTACATTTCACCAAATGCGAGTCAAGGGACTGTATTTTACAAAATCCATCGAGTGTTGGGAATTTTTTTGTTCTCTAGAACTTGAGGAATGTTGAGCTGCCGTCGATTTACTGAAAGAAATGAAATCATAAAATGTATTGTCGTGGGACGCGGGGCTACCCTAATCCGATACATATTTTAGTAAAGAAATTTCTTATGTAGAATCAATCGTTGACTAGAGTGCTTAGCGCGTGTTTATATATTCGAATTTGTTAGTACTAATAACATAAATATTATCTAACCCAAATATACCAATAAATACTTTCGATGCTTTTAGTTACTAAATGCAAATTGATTTGAAAGTAAATTCCAGATAATTTGACTTTTTTCTTGCATCCTTTATATAGACGCTTCCTGCTAAAAATATTTGCGATTTCCGATAAAAAAAATAAACCTGATAAAATTTATATATGCCGATGCACCTTAGAAGACGGCATCCAAGAAGGATAACGCAAGGGTAAAAACCCCCTTGAGAAAGGGTGCATGGCTCACGGGGTATCCCGAGAGTGTTACACGACTCCCTGCTGGCGCATTTTGGGATTTTTTCGAATTTATAGGGACAGAGGGTTCTCGTGTAATAATAGTAAGTGTTATTTGCAATTATGGTGTAGGTGTATATATATATATATATATATATATATATATATATATATATATATATATATATATATATATATATATACAACGTGTTTTTAAAATAACGTAACTGATATTTCGCTTTCTGTTGGAATTACGAAAAAAAAATTATTAATTCGTTGATTATTCAATAATAAACTTTACTGAAACGGTTTTCTCAAAAAAGTAATTAAAAACAATAGTAATTTATCAATCTCGTTACATTGGATTATCAAAATGTCTCTCGTCTTCCATTTGGCGTATCCAAGTCTATTGGCCAATTGATTGTTATCAAATGATCCTAATTTCAGTTTTCATTTTGTACTCAATGCTTCTTAAAGTAACGTTTTTCGTATTTATTTACACTTTTTTTTCTATTCGTGGGGTGAATTAATAAACACCGTCCCTTACGTTCTTAATTTATTTACACACTGTACAATACACTTAACTTTTGATAATTTACTTATAAATAACACTTAAACAATTTCTGCAATTACTAATCCAATATTTTCACTATGACTATTTATTTACAACGAAACTAACTGCGTTTACACAAATAATTTATATACCCAAATAAACTTCTACAATGTTCTAGAATAGAAACACAACAAGTAAATAAATAGACTTTCCTATGAATTATTTAAAAGAAATACTGTGAATAAACCACCTGCTATAATGAAAAATGATTTGAAATGAATGAAATTTTAAAATTCCACTGTAGCTAGTCTGGGCCGGCATAGGGGCCCATTTCGCGAACTTGTTCGTAACATTAAATCGTAATAACTCGCTGATTAGTCTCATATTACAATTCTCTTAAAATCAAACCAGAAAAATTAGTTTCACCAACAATATTTACTATTCTCCGAAGCTTTTCCGGACGAACAAGGCTTCACAACCACTGATGATCAACTACAAGGTCTTAAATTTTTTATTTATACCTCTCAGCAAAAGTTAAACGCAAGTAGACTTCTCTACGTGAGCTTTGGTGTTGTAATTTGTTCAAATTGAGTCGAAGAGAGCCTCATGTACGAATAGTATTTATGTTTAGTGTTTCCATTCAATGTATATAATATAATCAACATTATTGAAAAGAATGAAAACATTTTTGTCTGCTGGATATTTAGATGTTGAACCAATTCATTATACAAGTACTATTCTCATTGTCTGTAAAAACTTCTTTGAGCATATAAACCATTTTTAATGGTATTTCTGTATAAATAACACGTATGATTAAAAGTATCGCGTGAAGAATCCAATGAAATGTTTCGTAATGAACTCTAAACTAATGTACTTGCAAATTCAGTCATTGTTATGGACAATGGATCATACCATTAGCTAAATAAGGTAAAAAATACCTTTCTGGTTTAATTATTAGGTATTTTTACCATCTGTAATTAATGGTATGACGTATTTTCCATAACAACAACTAAATTGGGTCCAAATTTCCAAAAGAAACAAATAGAATAGTTGGTTATTAAACGGTACAATTTTGGACAACAATACGTGATAAATAAACTTTGTACGATTCTTCTGGTACCACCTTATAGTTCGTATTGAACCTCATTGAATTGAAGTGGGCGTTTGTAGGGGATAAATTAAGAAAACCTAATCAAAAGGTAACATTGAATGGACAAGGTCGGATTAATACTAGGTAAAGACTATAGAGATGTTTGGAAAAATTGCTTTAAATGTTTTTTCAAAAGAAAACGAATATTTAGCACTTCCAAGGATATATTCTATATAACGGCTGATTTGAATGAATCTTATTCTGATGAAGATCTATAGATTCTTTTCACAACACTCATATAATATTTCCAGATTTGATAATCATGTTTTTGTTTATTTTCTTTCCTTTCGTACATACAAATTTTGTCTGAAATATGAACACTTTAGAATCGTTATGTAACACAATCTTTTTAGGACTTTTTTGCCGTCCTGGGTTTGTTCTTCAATCCTTTTTGTTGGTTTTTCTATTCTTTTGTATTATTTTTGCATTATCGTCTTTGTTCTATGATCCTCAAAATCTCTTCAGTTATCTGTCGATGTTTCGTTTACCGTATTGTTATTTTTGCTTTTTGGTTGGTTTTGTTTACTTTTTTAAGGATAATTCCTGTCCTATGTCAATGCTGAGTGCCACTCTGAGTAATATAGAATATTTTCGTCGTGTCTACCTGCTCTAAAATTGGGCGAGCGTAATTCACCAATCCCCATAATTATTGTTGAACTGGGAGATTCCTGGCACCCATTACTCATATGAGAGGTTTCCTAGTCTATAAGCATGCGTGTTTCTTGCAATAGCAATATGCTGGGACAGAGTTTAGCAGTGGGGTTTACCGTTGCTTTGTATTCAGTCGCTATTTGCCCACTTTAAGTCAGGTAAGTTCATCATATCTGGATATCTTCTGTTGTTCGAGGTGTGGCACGTGGATTCATAAGGGAGATTTGGGGGTGAGGACCAGTCATATCCAACTACTAACTGACTATGTCATTTGAGTCCGACGCTCCTTGATGAAAGATACTAACTCTATAGTGCAGCCCCACACGTGTGAATAATCACGTTGCGGTTTCAACATCAAAAGTTAAACGGCAGTTCAAAATATTTGGAGTAGCATTCGTATTCTCAACGACTCTCGCTGTGTAAAAAAATAATTGAAAAACATATGATAAATGAATTTTCATGTAACCCAACAAACTTCAATTGATGAAACGCGGTGAACGTGTTAATACATTAAACATATTTGTATAATACAAGACGAGTTATAACTCTTTTTAAAACTACGTTCTTGAACAAATAACTATTAACATTAATCTAATTTTTATCCTTTAGTGACGCACTGAGAAACTTCCGACATCAAACAGAAACGTAACCGTCATAAATCCCAAACGTTTTTTTCAGTAACGTAAATGATGGTCTTTTAAACTTGGGCAATAAGTTATATATCTTGATACAGAAAGACGTGTAATTAATGCTATATTAACGATTGACAGCTTTATGTTAACAATCTAAATACAGAACAGGACCCGTGTAAACCCCCGATTTATGGTTTATGAATAATTTAAATGGAGAAAAAAGTCGCAATGTTTCTGCCAGTAATTCATCCAAATTGGCCGTCGACAATATAAATTTTATTCTGCCATTGTCTTTCTTATGATTGTCCAACGACCACACACAATGATATGACTGAATATCAACGTCGTCATCGTGGTATTTTTGATATTTTTATGATAGGCTCGCCAATGTTATCATTTTAATAACAAACGACGACGCTTTATTCCTTCCGATGTAATTAAACTGCGATGGAAATTAGGAGAACTAAATCAACTTGAACTTGATTCGAGTTATGAAAATAGAATGGAATGGATTGTTTATTATAACTTCAAAAAGTATTTATACAAATGATGAAACAGGCTAAATGCGATGTAAATCCTCGGATATTTTAAACGAAAAAATTTTAGCGAGCAAAATTGCATTCCTTTGTAAAACTGGAAATACTAATTGTCGATATCTATATAAATGGATTATACGACATCGAAAACGCTAAACTGACGTTCTTTTATTATGATTCTAAGCCGGGAAAATACGGAGGTATAGCCAATTCTTTTTATACAAGTACCAAACGTTATTAAACTTCAAATGATTAGAATACAAAAATGAAATTTTCCCTTGGCGATTACAGTAAACTCGGGAAACACCAGACTGACTCATGTACTGGCTTCTCGCTGACTCAGGCCTTATCGCAATAGGGTGACCACTTGAGCAGCCTTATCACTAATTATGGGTATTGTGCATTATGTAACCTAAATATATGACCTTTGGGTATGTTGATTTTAGGTCTTTTCTGTTTCAAAATTAGTTTTTTTTAATAATTTTTAAGAGATAGATAAAAATTTGACGTTTCGACTTTTCTTTAGTCTTTAGTCTTTAGTCTTTATCAAAATATTGACATTGAAAATTTGCGTATTTATATTGATCAATAAATCACCTACATAATGAACATCAAAATAAGAATAAAATCAAACTAGAATTTTGTTCTAATAAGAAAAATTAATTTTTTCTTAGGCATTTACAAAATAGCAAAATAGAGCTATAAATTTTACTTAAATTATTTAGGTCTTTTTTATCATTTATAGCTTTTTCCTTCTTATGAATAAAAACCATTTCTAAAAATTCTATTTTTGGTGTATTAGATTCCGTTTTAAGATTTTTGAATCTTTATAATTGAATTTATATTTTTTTAATATTTCATGCTTCGTTAATTTTTTTATCGTATTGATGACCTCTTAGTCTATTTTCTAAATACTGAGATATCTGCCCTATGTAGACAGCGACAAAATTAGTACAAGGTACTTGATATATGATATTACTTCTTTTGTTTTTTGATGTTTTAGATTTTAATGTGGTGAAATATTTGAATAACGAACGTATTATGTCCTCTAAGACTAATGTCATATTTATTGAAATAATTCGATAGTTGTTGGGAAAGTCCTTGTATATATGGTAAGGTAAAATGTTTTATGTTTTGATGTTTCGTTTCTGTTTTGTTTTTTAATTGATTGTAGTATCTGTTTATCCTTTTCTTTAATATGTTATTTATCATTTTTTCCGGATAATTATTTTCTTTCAATGCAGTTTTTGCTTTTTGAATAGCTAAACATCTAAATTCAAGATCTGATAGCTGGATAGATCTATCAGCCAAACTTATTCTCACTTTTTTTGTGACATAGTATGACACGAATTGAAGTTTAAATATCTTGAAGACCAAGCTGGATTCGTATACCATTCTGTTCGTATGTTATTATTATATTTATATAATGTAACATCAAAAAAATTGATTCTATTATTTTGCTCGACCTCGATTGTGTATTGAAGTTTTTTATGATAAGAATTGAGTTTTTATTCAAGTTTTCAATTTGTTTCTTTGGTATGGCAGTAATGTAATCATCTACATATCGGAAAAAGAATGGAATATTTATATCAAGTTTGCTTAGAACAGTTTCCTCAAAATCTTCCGTTACCAATTCTGCTAAAACACTAGAAATTGAAGCCCCCATAGTACAACTATCAATTTGTTTGTATATTTCATTTTCATATTTAATGTTGAATATAGAAAATTTAATACAAAACCACAATAGTTTATGGTTATTTTATTTTTTACTAGGAAACTTGGAAACTAGAGTGCTTATAATTGATTCTTGTACCTAAAGTGAACTTTTTTAACCAAAAACAAATATTGGAAACAATAAATACATCCATTTTAAGTGAGTATTTCAAGTTTTAAAAATATTTTTATATTAAAAATAATTAAACATTATTATTATTATCAGAATAAAAGTCGTTTACACAATAGAAGGTACTTTCCACGAAACTTACCATTTACCAAATTATTGCAAGAAGATGTTATGATATAGATTCGATTTCAATTGGGAATGATTGTACATTTTTTGCATTGTACAGTATTGAGCCCTTAACTAATTCTGAACGTGGTGTAGATAGGCAAATATTGTGTCGTTCATTGGCTCACAAACCAACAACGAAAAGAAATAAAAAAAAAGAATGTAAGAATAAGAAAAACACGCACCAATGTGAAGTGACAAACGATATTTTCAAGACGGCTGCAGAAAAAATTTTACAAAACAAATAAAAACTATCAATAATTTAATTTGGGTAATTTCACAACAAGCTTGAATTCGATTTGATTGTTAACCAACCATTTGTTAATATTTTTTTTAATTCTTTATATCTACCCTAACCTTTCATTACGTACTTCCTACACGTTCATTAACAAAAAACTAAAGATTAAAATTCTACCTCTCACCATTTATCAAAACCCTCAATAATTACACCACCAGACTGCCATAGTATCTTCTGCCATCAATTAAAACTCAAAAACATTTGACTTTAGAGATCATCTATCCGTCCATCACATCCAGTATTGGACTGGCCCCTAAATAAACACAACATATGAGAAAAAACATTAAATTTATAACAAAAAAACGTTTACCGCAACCAATAAAACGTCTCTATGCGTTATTTATTATTACTTTTTTGAAAATTATTGACATTATCAACTTTATCATAACTAATTCATATTACCTTCTAGATATCATAATTTTAAATTGAATTTAATAGAAAAAAGAGACGAAAAACATATAAAAAGGTCTAAGAAGTTACAAGTTACAAGAAAATATCAAAATATTCTTCCTACTTTCAAAAAAAATGCTTCCCGGCCTTCATTTCAATTTTTCTGGCTTCTTTCTTTCCAACAAACTTTTCTAGCTAGCTTGAGATGTCCCTTAAGGTGATCCCATAGAAAATGTACAATTTAATGGCTATAAATTTCTATCGTTATATGTTATCTCCCAACAGTACGCAGATAGTAGCAAATGGTGAAAGATTCCAAGTAATAGGAGTGGAGTGGAGAAAACCAGAGCGGTAAATGAAGTATACTGGAAGTATGTGAAGATTCTGAATAGTAAAGAAGTCAACACAAACACAAAATTGAGAAAATACAGAAGAGAAATTAGACCAGTCATTACAGATAGAGCGGAAACCAAGTGCTTGTCGGGGAAGGACGAAGAGAAAGATTTTGAGGAAGATACTGCCACCGGTCAAGACCACCGACGGATGATACCTAAGAAAATTAATAATAAAGATCCAAAGATTTGGATCTTTATATATACGAAGAAGAGGTCCGAAAACACTTATACGGAAACCATAAGACTGTCAAGATGTCGACCTAAAGCACTGTTGGAACAGCAAGTATAATTTAGGATATTTCAGCGCTGATGGTGAGGAGCTGGAGACAAATCGTGTAGGGTAAAAATTAGAGTGGAACAGGATGGTAAGGGAAGTGAGCAAGAAGCTGTGACAGGTTGGAGGTTGAACAAACAAAATTCGAATCAGAATTAGTCACCGCAAAAGTTGGACCGCCTTTTCGTGCTCTGTGAATTCATTCGTGATTGACTCCGCTCTGAATCTTATTTGTTATACACCTTTAAGAGTACTAATAGAAAGCAAAATTCTTCTTATATCAATTTAAAATTGAAAAAAACCTTCTTGGTCAACTGTACCAAGGCCAATAGTATCCTTAATATCGGTACTATGTTTATGATTAATAATTATAATGATAATAATACGCTTTAAAAATTTTCAAGTCCGATCCTGTTGCGATGAACGTAACTTAACCCTATATTTAATTCAGTTGTTTAATTATAAGTTTTATTGTAATCGTCGATTATCACACAGTCGAAAATTTTAAAATATATCTGCAAATTACACGTTGCCTTCATTCACTCGGTATTATCGGATGCTCAGTGGAAATTGGTAGTTATCAGGAAGCAGAATCTGCATTCAAAAGAAGAAGAAGAAGCTATTAGGTTCAGTTAATAACAATAGTACTTGTGGGAAGAAGAAACTAACAAAAATTTTAGAAATAATACATCGAAATTAGGTGATGACTGCAAGAGTAACAAGAAAATAAAAGTGAAATTGACCCAACTATGAAATCTACGTTTTCCTTCACTTACTCATCCGCAACATCTTCTACCATAGGAGAAAACATTTCGTTTCTATTTGGTTCTATCCTTTAATTCCTGTTTAACCCTTCCCAGTTTAGTTTTTTTTTTTTAATATTTTCGTATTTGATTTAAATGTTTTGAAACTGTATTTCAATTTTTGCTTTTTTGTTCAATTTGCTATTTAAGAATTTCATTCATTCTAAACAGAATAATCAGAAATTTTGGTTGAATTATTGTCGTTGATATTTGTGAAGTGTGTTAAGTTCAAATTGAATCGGATCTTACAAAGTAGGGCAATATCGAGGCCAAAATGTCAGTTACAAACATACAAGTGAAACTAATTGAACCGTATTAGTATAATGAATACCAAATTATTGAAAATTTTGTTCATAGAAAATTTTAGACAAATTTCGAATTGTGACAAGAGTCCAAGGCATGTGGACATAGTTCATCAACTGTATCTATAAATGGAATAATCATACGATGTGATATTTCAATGTATTTGCCAGAATTCATCATGCCTGTAATAGAAACGAACCTCCCAGCCTCATTTGGTTTGAATAAAACTCAAAAACCTCCATTTTGAAGGGTATTTAAGAATCTATTGAATAAATATCATTATTTCTCGTAGAGGTTTACGTTAACTTCGACTAACAACACTTGGCTGGTATACCGGTACAAATTAACAGCCGTCAACTGTCAACAGTCAACTGTCAACAGTCAAGTGTCAAAGATACTGTCAATACAATCATTTGTCAATTACAAGTATTTGCTACTCTTTCTTGATTTCAGTTTGCTGTTAAATAAAATTTAATCAGTTTTTTTAATTGTTTTACGTTTTCCTCATTTATTTATTACGAAAACGTTATCTATGAACTTACGAACGATTGACAACTAACGGTGGTGCTTATTGACAATTATTTTAGATCTAATTTAATCAATTTTAAATTAGTAATTAAAAAAACGATCAATTAGAAATACCCGCACATGCTATATAAATACTACATAAAAACTTTTGTCTAATTAATCTCTCTCCTGATGATTGAGACATAATAAAGATTTAATAGATGACATACAATGATTATAAACTTTGTTATTGAAGAAACCAATCCAACTAAACATTTTAGCTTAATAAAAAAATTACACTCCCATTGATCATAAGCTTAAATTTATCTACTTTCACTTTCTACGATGAAGTAAATTATATAAATATAGCAAAAGTAGATACCAGTATTGGATAATCACGCAAATATTGTCAAGAAAATTTGAACAAATCAAGCTTTGTGGAACTTCAAGGTCATATTTGACACAATACTAAAGAATTTCGAAAAATACATAAAATAGTACGACAAAATACCTGAAAAACATAAAATTAATATATCAAAGATACATTGTTACAAGAGAAAGTCAGTATAACATAAAAACAGCAATCATACGTTCGTTTTATGTTATTTTTATGAACTGGAAATCGAGAATAACAATTTAGAAGATATAAAACTTCTGGTTTCTTCTATCCGTGAAAAGATAAACCAGAAGCTGTTACACGGTGCTTATAGATATATTTAATTTTATGATGAAATCCTCAATTTTCAATCACTGTTATATTTTTTACTACATACACCAAGAAAAATTATCGATAAAAATTGATTAATATATAGGAAATATTTTGACTTGATCCAAATAATGTTTGAATAGGTAGGTACATGTTCGTCGAATGGTAAATGCTGTTAATTGCCGTAAGTGGATATACGAGGACGATTTGAAAGAGTGGACGTATGCAGAATTAATCTTAAATATGAAAAATTCGATTTATTGGTTTCAGAGTGTCATTTTTTCAGTTGTATTCATATCTACGTATTGGTCAATGATTAAAATATTTGTTTCGTTCAATTCGGGTTACTATTGCTTATTCAAATATGGATGTTTCACCTAAGAAGCATGCTAAATTACTGTTGATGAACACACTGTTTGACATTTAGCATCGAGTGCTTCAATAATTTCAAGATTCTAGCATATTGTCTCCAAATAAAAAGGGAAACAACTCACAAAACTGATTGAATGTAATTAGGAAACATCAAACTGAAATCAAGAAACACCAACACCATCGAAGAGCAGGGAAGTTAATCGGAATGCAAGAAAAGCAAATAGAAACAAATTCCAACTCAAAAAATTATGATCTTTGGCTGTTGTCGATTAGGGAAAAGTATTTTTTAGCGACGAAGCACATTTATTTGTACCGGCATATCAATCAAATGTTGTAAGAATGGAAGTTAATCATCTACGACGAAATATTATCCAATTTGAAGACCTTTCAGAAGAGATACTTGGGGATTTTTTACAAGAAATGAAACCAAAAGGTTAATTTCCACTAGAGTCACGATGAATTCTGTTAAATACATCAATCGATTATTCAATTCATGGAAACAGTTGATGAACTATGTAAACATAACTTGGCCTCCTGTCACAATTCGAAATCCATTTGAAAACTAATGGCATATTCTCAAGAACGTTAACTTGGATGATAGCAAGTCCTATACAAGTCCTATTCATTTGAATGGAAGACAAATAAATTGAAGGGTAGTAAATTCGGCCAGGTAGGAGGTAAATGACTTTTTCGTGACGGTAAATTAGGCAAGAGAAATTTGGGATGCATTATTTGTACCTAGTGTAATCTTATCTAAACCAAAAGTGTTAAGCGATGATTACGATTTATCTGTTACACTTTTAGCCGAATTAGCAGGTAATTAATTTCCCTCAATTTACATCCCTCGAATAAATTTCGTATTTAGCTGATCGCCCATGTTAATATTTGCAAACAGCTTCCAGAACTTAATGTTAGTTTCCAAATAGTAAGTGATGAATTTGAAGCCTTATAACAGGTTCATTTAGGGCAAAGAACTACACATTCAATTCCATATCTTTTTAAAGGATGCGAATAAAAATTTGGTAAATTGAATTTTCAATCATTTCTTTCAGTGTACGTACAAATTCTTAGAAAACTAATCGATTGAAAAGAGAGTGCGAAATGTCAAAAATATATCTCATTAAATCGAAATACACTTTTATTTCCCTGCCTCTCGAAAATTTTTAACAAAAGAACCACAGAGTGTGCGTACGAGACAATTAACAAAGAAAAGAACATCGGCACCCCGCAGGTTACTAAATTGGGCAGTACCAAGAAGGATCGTTGCCCTTTTCATCAACAGGTAGACTTCGAAGTGACAGGGTAGACACCCTAAACCATATGGTAACATTTAATCTTAGGAAATATCCATAATTGTTAACATTTGGCAAAAATACGAACTGAACACTTGGCAATAAACTAAATTACACTGGCCAACAAACTTTTTTTTGTCGCACGAAAACTTCTATAATAAATTTTAAATGTACTATGGCCATCAAACAATAATATATCAATGGAAAATAATTGAAACAGGTTTCTTTGTGACATATATTTTTATAAAAAGTACAAAAATCACTTATCGGGTTGACTAAGAACAAATTCCGGACCAGAAACAGAAACCTGACTTTCTGCTTGATTTGGAGGATTTGGCACAGACAGATCGCCGCTTATTGTTTGAATCACAAAAAAACAAAAATTACAATCACTTATTTGATCTTCTGGTTCCTTCCAAATAATTGGTATACCGAACTAAAAGAAGTCTGACAGACATATATGTGGAGCCCTGGATTTATCTTAGTGGTGCGAAAGAAAACGAAAATAGTCTAAATAGCACTTTTCAATTGCCCATATAGGATTTTACGATGGGCCCAGTATAGAGCCAGACTTCGTGGGACTCTGTGATGATAACATTGTCCCTCGCTTGGTTTGTAAGCCTGGACCAGGCCTAGTTGCCTAGATAAACCCAAGACTGGTCTGCGTAGTTTTTGATAGCTCTCTGCCAAGCCTGGCTGACTATATGATGACGGAGGGTTACCCAGAGTTCATCCAGACCTGGGTGAATATGGGATGGCCGAGGTAATATTACATAGAGCTCAGCCAGGCTTGACTGACTATAGAATGGTCGGGCCTAAGTTACCCACGCTTGGGCCATTATTGGTTTGCCAAGGCCGGGTTTCCCAGCGTTGGCCCAAGCTAAACCCCGTCATACAAGACTGGGGGCTCCTACATGGGAAATGACGTAAATTTTCGACGCTAAGATGTAAAAGTTAATTCTCCAAACACATAACAAAAACTGTCAAAGTTATTCAAACAAAAACACGTAAATGATATCAAAAAAGAATATACAGCTGTTACAAAAAAAAACTAGATGTGACTGATACAAAATAATAATTTTTTTAATGGGGGTGCATAAAAACAAATAAAAATTATCACAAAGTTCGTGTTCACCAATGTAATTCTTAGAAGATCATTCAAATTAATATAAGGGTATCTAGAGAAAAGTCTAAGAAATCGAAATGTTTAATTTTGTCAACTTTATCCACCCCGTATTATCATAATAACGTATATCTTTAAAAATGAGATACTTAATTACTTTTAGCAACATATCCATTGATTAATGGAGGCACATGTGCATCTATCCACTACAATTATAATCCCTTGGAGGAGTGGCGACCGAGGATCACTGACTGGTCCTCAATTTCAAATCGCTGTGCCCATGTTTGCATATCTTAATGCTTGTTTTCACTATTTTAATCGTTCGACCAACTGAGCTACGGGGCTCGGAAATATTATTTGACACAGGAGTGGATTCGAATATTTCATCACTTTAGAAGCTCCAGTAGATAATTTCAATAATAAATTGAGGAAATAGCTGCAATCAAACTCATAAATTTTCCTTAAATATGAAATATACGAGAGATTGAATGTGTTCATTGGTTATTATAATTTCTCTTCAGGCAGTTATCATCTAAATGCAAATAAAGAAGTGTTCTATAATAATTTTCTTCTAATGGTATGAAAAAAGGAACTATAATTGATTTGACAGTTGAGAAAATTCATTGAAGAAAACTCAACCTTATAGTATGGATAAAACGTTGCAAAAAGTCAGAAAACATCGACTAAAATATGAATAGGAAATATTGGAACATAACGCAAAGCAAAAACGACTCGAATAGAAAGATTAGAAGAAGAATTTTAAACGAAAAACAAATCTTCAAATTGTAATAAGACTAACAAGAATACAAAAGAGGTGAAACAACAATATTCATCACAGATCTATCCTGAAAATTTATATCAATCGATAAGAGCCGTATATTGCTATGTTAAAAACAGTATTCGATTTTTTTGCATCTTCAGTAGTTCAAAGAGACGTTGTTAAAACAATATGTTCAATGATTACAGAAAAATTATGTCAGAGCTGGTGAAAAATACCTATTTTGAGTAATTTGGAGGCTTTTGAATAAAAATGGGCTTCCAATTGTATTTGGTAATTGTGTGTGGAATATTTAAGATTTTCGAAAAATATTGAAAGAATCGCTTTTAACTTTGGAGCACCGACTATTTAGCAAAAACCACGTAATCACCTCGAAGACAGTTATTTTTGTAGCGGTAACGCAAACGACTTAATAACCCAACGGTCAGTGAGCGCTCATCTGACTCTCCAGTGCCCAAAAATATATCTGAACGGATGAATATCATCACAAATTTTGAAGACATGTCAAAGGAGCTAAATGTTTTTCCCAAAATAAGCTAGATTATCTTGTGCTTCAGAATTGTTAGCATAAAGACTGTAAGAAAATAATTCGCTTTCCTCAGGCACTAAAATAAGTTTTTATAGTGAAAGAGATGAAGAATTACGGTTTTTTTTTCCAGAGAAAAAACGAAATTTGTTGATAAAAATGAACTTGAAACAGTACGAACCCAACGACTGACGTTGATTCAATAACAGCTGAAAACGTAGGCTGCTCCATACTGGAAATGATACGCTGGCGTACTTATGGCCCACAGTACAAAGTTAAAGAAAGAATATTATAGCATTTCTCTAGTTTTGAGCAAAATACAATATAATAACCATAAGTGACAAATTTGTGTCGATTTAAAGATGGTCAAAAAAGTGGTTACACTAAGTTTCTCTGGTTTATATGTCTTTGGGATAGTAAAAAGAATAAGAAATTGGCCCTTGAGAGATAATATGAAGCTGGTCCAAAATTAATTAGTAGCTCGTGACAAAATTATACTTCCCCCAAGACATATAAATCTGAGAATCATCAAACCGTTTATCAAATTACTAGATATTTTTTATATTTGCTCAAAAATTTTCAAAGCTTCTTATAAAAAACATTGAAGCCGGTATTTTTGATGGAAATCAATTTAAAAATTCCAAGACTGAATTAGAATGAAAGGCTTGGACAACTTTCATCTATGTGATACAGAATTTTCTTCGAAATAGAAAATCTGGAAATTACATTGATGTTGTAAAAGACCTTCTGTTATAATTAAAAAATATGTGGTGCAATTTCTATAGAGTTTTCTGGAAAATTTAGGAAATATGCGCGAAAAACAGAAAGAATATGCATCAGGATTTAAGCGTCATGGAAGAGCGTTACCAGGGTTTCGGGAATTTGATGTGTAGCAATTTTTGAACTCTATCATTTGATTTTCCAAGTCTACATCAGGGAAAAGCTTTGAAACAAAGTTTTTTAGTAGTCAGCAACAGCTAAAACTTCTTAGGCAACGCAACAGATATACTATAAACTGTTATAATTCAGAAAATGACAAAAGTTTGCGAGAAAGTCGAGAAAGGATCAAAGATTAATAGGAAATATTGGAACAAAACCTAAAGTAATAGAGATTAGAAGTACGTTACTCCAAAATAAAATAGAGTGTTTGCTAACAAGAAGGCGAAAAAAGCTTACAAAAGTAACAATAACAACAGTATTGATCACAGATGAGTGACAATATCTTTTAACCCAAAGGACACACTTTGGTATGTTGAAAATTTTTCAGTCTGTGAAATCGTATTAAGATATTTTTCAATTTATCTAAAAAGAAAAAACTATAACTATAACTAACGTGCCTGGATTCATATCTTAGCCCACTACATCCCTGTTTTAGTTTAATCACACTAAGCGCAACCGTTTTATATCTGAGATATAATACAAGTGAAATATGTGTTTGCATAGGGTGATATTATTGGAAAATTATACGAAAATTAATCTATGTTTCCAAGCAAACGATTCTTCATATTATTGTATATTATTTAATGACAAAATTATTTTTCTACTGTATCTCTATCCAGTTTAATCTAGAATTTGTGCACTATAAATCCTTTAAAGTACTTTTACCAAATTTTCATATCATAGTATGAATAAACATATTTAGTATGATAACAAACATTAAATACCTTTGCAGAAACTATATTAGAACATCAGGTCTATTTTCAGTTGAATAAAACATATATAAGAAATGTAAAATGGAATCACATACACTTTCTATTATTTTCTAGCAAGAATAATCACCAAAATCTTCGCAATCGACGTAACTTGTTGGTGAGAACAAGAAACATGTTACAGAAGGTTAGAGAAGAAAGTTGCATAGTAACCTTGGAGTAGTTGCACCAGGTCTACTTGACCGCAGACCATTTAGTTTGTACTATAGCTTAGATGTCGCAACGTTGTGGCGCGTACCTTTCCTTCTACCTTCCTAACTTGATTTTAATCTCTAATTTGACAGAGTGGCGTGCAAATATTTGACGTCTAACCCATCGCTACTGATTAATTCCATTTTAGTTTGTGTTTTAACGCGGCCAAAAGTTCGTATTTGAAAATTAAAGCTGAAATCATTTGTTATTTGGTAAGTATTTCTTTTTCATCACTCCCAGGATTATCTTGAATTAAAACACTAAAAAATTTTGACAAAGAAACGATTTTTTTATCACCAAAAACTTCTTGTATTTTAGAAATAGTAAATTCCTATGAAAAACAGAAAGCATATCTTCTGCGTCTTTGGAAAGACGTTTAACCAGCACAGAATGCAATAAATTTGACAAACCCGCACCGATTTTTTTGTAACAAATTGACAACAACGTTACATCATCTCTGAATATGCTACATTGGATGAAAAACTTGAAGAATCAAGATTGTTTTGCTTGTGGACGCCAAAATGTTTTATACATTAAATTTGGAAGTTTACGTTGGACAACAACCAGAGGGATCTTACCAGCTGAGTAATGACACAAGGAGTATTATCTTACGAATGATTCTACATCTTCTGGAACGGGAAAAAATATTACGTCTGATAACTGGTTTACCAGCTACGAACTCGTGGATGTTTTATTTCTAGATCATAGGCTAAGGCTTGTTGGCTTAAAAACAGAAGAGTCTGGTGTCTTATGTACCAAGAAAGAATGAAAATATTTGTTCCTAGTATGCACCATGATGATGAAATAGAGAGAAAGCCACACTTGCTATTGCAACTTCTCGCAATGCAACCAAATCTAGAGTTGATGAGGTAGATAAGATTTACAATTGTGCAAAAAATACCAAACGGTGACCCACGGTGGTATATTCTTTGTTCAATATGGCAGAAATTAATGACTATATTATTCAATGTGCCAATAATGGAAACATAGATTTGGTGAGATGAAAATTTTTACAGCGGCTAGCACATGACCTCATTAGTGATTATCGAAATCGCAGAGCAAAATTAAAAAAATTTTACACGTGAAGAAAGAAAGAATCGACAACATGCCCTCAATATTCGTGAATAACATGGACCCCCTGTACCTAAAAAACGGAAGCGATGTCAAGAATGTATTGGTTCAAATAACAAAACTAACCTATACTGTAAAAAATGTAAAAATCTACGTTTATACAGGGTGGTTCAACGAAAAGTTTGCACCTAGCTTTTCTCCTTTTTTTGTAATTAAATTCAAAAATGGAAAGAGGGGTCGACTGTTATATCATTTGAAAGGGCACAAAATTGTCTTTCTAATGCTACCGTATTTGTTGAAGCCGAAAATTTTGGTATTAACGAAAATACAATTTTTAATTATCACGAGTAAAAACAACTACAATCATTTCTACATTATTTAATTTATATGAAAATGGGATTTCAAAAACACGAAATTATTTATCAGAACTAAATGCCTCACTAATCGTTTGCGTTTTTTTGTTGAAATAAAAACTGCAGGTACGTGTAGGAAAAGAATTTGAACAGTTTATTTTAGTCTCTTCATTGATTCAGTTTGGTTGCATTTCAAGTTATTTCAATTTCACGGTACAAAATGATTTATTTCATTCCAGAACGAGTTGAAATAGTTAAATTTTATTTTCAGAATAATAGTTGTGCTAGACTTAGAGCTCGCTTATTCAATGAGAGTCATCCCGATAAAAATGTGAATGATGTGTACGTTGACAACTTAGTTAAAAAGTTTGTAAATACCGGATCTGTCTGTAATGTAAAACACCAACCGCAGAAACCGATCAGAAATGAAGCTGTGGAAGTCGCTGTGGTAGGTCATGTTAAATTGGATCATACTCAAAGTACTCTTCAACTAGCTGAAGCCTCAGGTGTCTCCAGTTCGTTCATAATACTTTCATCCGTACAAAATCAAACTAGCACAGGAACTAAATGAGGATGATCCTGATAGGAGGCTGCAATTTTGTAAAACAATGACGAGCCAGCGGTTAATCCGCAATTTGAATCCGCATTTTATTTGAATGGAGTTGTAAATAGATACAATTGCCGTTACTAGGATGATTGTAGCCCACGTTTATTCCTTGAGGTTCATACCCAATATCCTCAAAAAATAAACGTCTGGTGTGGCATATTAGGAAATCATATCATAGGACCACTTTTTATTCATGGAAATTTAACTGGTGAAGTCTACCTAAACATGCTTAAAGATACAATTGATCCTTTAATAACACAAATAATTGAAGATGACCAAAATCATACTGCTGATCGGCTTCATTTTCAGCAAGATGGAGCACCTCCGCACTATGTGGCTCCTGTAAGACAGTTATTAGATAACCTGTTTGCTGGACGGTTGATTGAAGGAAGGGGCCCAATTGAATGACCTGCCAGGTCACCGGATTTATACCTTTTAGACTTTTTTCTTTGGGGGATAGATTAAAAAATAAATATTGTCACGAAGCCCGAGTCCATAGAAGATCTTCGCCAACCGATTACAGCAGAGTGCAGAAACAAAACAGGTTTTTGTTTTCAACTTTTGTTAATGTAAGGTTTTAATAAATCGATTTAACGGCTAATTTACTTTTTTTTTTCAAAGCATATTGAAAATAACAAACCATTGGAATGAACTAACGATTTATATTTTTCATTAATACCAAAATTTTAGACTTAATGTCTTTAACGCCGTTTTCGCATTAACTATTTTAGTAAAATTCAACAAATAGGGTATCATTAGAAAGACAATTTTGTGCCCTTTCAAATGATATATCTTTCTATTTAAATTTTTAGGGTTGTTACTCCCGCTAGGGGGTTAAAGGCGCTCAAAAGCAAAATCGATGTGTCCGAGCATTTTTGAATTTAATTACAAAAAAAAGAGAAAAGCTAGGTGCAAACTTGGATGCAGTTGGATGCAGATGAATCTTATTAGGAAACTCTGAGCTTTGGACTGTTTTTTGATGTTCTTTGGTTTTAAATGTTTTTCCTATATTAAATGTGTTTTGTTGTTTGTATTTACTAATTCACTTTACAATTGATTTTTGCTCAAAATCACTCACAAATACTATTGTGTCAATATGTCCCATCGCGACCAAATCCCCGCAAGAAACGGGGCGCGACTACTCAGGTTTAATAAAATTAGAACTAAATATTTGGCGATGGAAGAAACATAAGAATAAACAGAACATTGACAATGTTTTGAAACGAAATTTTTAGTAAAGGCGGTATCAATATAAGAAAGTAGATAGAGAAATAATCAAAACTAAACCGAAACAGAAAGAACAGAAATTGGGTTAAAACGTAAAAATAGACGGAGACACATATGACAAAAGAATTAAAAAAAAAAAAGGTTTTATAGCTAGCATCAATCAAATCAAATATACTATACAACTATAATCGATTCTAGATTTATTGTTTTTCAAAACATTTTCCCGTGAAATTGATATATTTTCCATTCGTTTCAACCAATTTTCCAGTCACTTTTTTCACTGTGACTGAAGTATCTACATAATTTGCGTTTTCAACACAAAACGGTTTATTTTAGAGTTGAAAATCAAAAATTGTTTTAACGGAATTAAAGTCATTATGGATTAAATCGGAACTGTATAGTCAACTCGACTTTCTGGCTGGTTAAAAATTTCTTAAACTTTTTAAATGACTTCTGGCAAACTGTTGTTGGAACTTGCATGTTTTGAATGACCCAAAAACTTAATTAATGGTATCCTTCGGGATCACATGCGTAGATTCACAGATATTATGCGTATAATCTTTGATACATCAATCGACATGAGCATTTTTTAACTGTTATTTAGGCTAATCTAACAAAAACTTATTTTACGGCCAAATGATCATATAGTACCTTATTGGTTCTAGTCATGCTAATGCCAAAAGATTCCTCAATCCCTTGGTATGCTAGATTACCATCTTGTTAAAGTACACATCGATGTATTGAGACCTTTATAGATGTCGACCTAGAGCAAACATCAGTCAAGTTGGAATTCATGAAAGCGGTGGCACAGGATGGGGATTCATTACTATATATTAATTCTATGTCGAAATGTCAATACTGGTCAATACACTTTTCAGTTATGTAGTTAACCCAACACTAATAGCTCACAAATAACCAAATGCGGTTGAGGTTATGTTTATCGATGTAAAGATTATACCGTAAATGTCATTCACAGTTATAAACAACCAATATTACCAAGTTCAAAAAGATAAATAAAGAAAATACCCTATTTCGAGATATTTTTTGACTCTGTATAATACAGTTGTTATATTTAGTAATATATATGGCGTATAGTATACGTATATAAAGTAAATAGCTATTAGTAGCAACATCGGGGCAATTTGGCGTGTTGTGAACCATTAAAACTGCCTGTGAAAATATACAAGTCGACCGAGCGAGATTCACACCTTACGCCGCTCGGATTCTTTAGAGATAAATGTTTGTTTTTGGAATAAAATTTATCTGTGGGTTGTGCCAATAAATTGACAGTTTAGCGTCTCGTAAATTTCTGATTGTTGCTTTATACTGTTTATATTTCTAATTTATTCTCTTACATAATTTTTATTGTACCATATTTTTCGGATTATTGCTCGAGATTGGTTTAATGACTTCATCGTTCGCTGGGAGGCTCGATAAATATTTTTGTTTCTATACCATTTGTTTATTTTTTGATAGTACCCATAGGTGATACCAAATATTATACTAAGCGACAATTTAAATCTGGACTATGCTTTTTCTAAGTATCATAACCTACACAATCAGTAAATAAATTAAAAACATTTAGAAACAATGTCCAAATTACAATAAAAAATCGCTGTTTGAATATCCCTAGCTGTGTATTCAGCTCTCAACTTGAAAATATTCAAAGCTAGATGCGTCTACCTGAGTACTGTACCTACTAGGTAGGCAACCATTCATACATCCGACCCCTTTAAAACTATCCATTTTCATACTTCTTTCCCTCAACCACTTATAATCGACAACATTAAATTGTCGATCTATCTTCAAACTACTTAAAATCATTCAATTCTACCTTAATTGGAGCATCACATCTACATCAATCGAATTGAATTGAATCGAATTGAATTAACATATATAGAATCTATCGAATCTTCAGATATCAATTCCATTTGAAATCTAATTTAAATCAATAAAATTGATAGAACGTAATATAAATTAATCCGATTTACTTGAATCTATACGGGCAGAAACTTTACGAATCGAATCTATTCGAATCAAATTTATATAAATCGATTTTATATGAATCAAGTTTCTACAAATCGAATTTGGTTGAAATCTATACTAATCGATTTTAGATGAATCGAATCTATGAATGAATTTATATTAATAGAATCACTTTGAAACGAATACTAATATGAATCGAATCCATTTAAATAAAATCTATTCGGATCAAATATATATAGATCAAATTTGTATGAATCGCAGGTATTTGGATAAAGTCTATATGAATCGATTTTAATTGAATCTCATCTATGGGAAACGAATTTATAAATCCATTTGAATCGAATTCGTGTGAATCAAATTAAGATTAATCAAATCTATTCGGATAGAAGTCATATGAATCGAATTCACTGAAATCCATTGAAATCAAATCCATTCGAATAGAATGAATCGGATCTGGTTGGATAGAATCGATGTTACATGAATAGGATCCCTCTAAATAGAAAATATTTGATTAGTGTATTTCAATTGAATCTACATAAATGAATTTATGTGAATGAGATCTACAAAAATGAAATCCTTATTCATAAAATCTAATGTTTTCTGTCAAACTCTGACCTAAACAATTTTATGCAACGGGAATCCAATACTTTTGAAGATTTAATTTTTGAATATGCGACAATTGCTAAGTTAGGTAAGTTACAAGAAAGAAATTACCAAATTTTCATAAAAGTACACCAATGATTCTGTAAATAAGGTTTTTAGGAACTTCTACTTTAGAATTGGCATGACAAAAAACTATTAACTACAATTCCATGTTTTAAACAATATCATGTAGAAGTACAGGAATAGATACAAAATATAATCATTAAAATAGCCCCTTTACTTTATCTTGACACACTCGTGAACCAACTTACAAGAACTTACTGAAATTACCGACCACCTCAATAATTCGAATGCATCGTATATAATTCATGTACCCACCAATTCGTAGCTCGAATTACAATGCAAAAGTGGATAAAGTATGTATGTAGTGGGCGGGTAGACCTGGGGATTGGGGGTCTCCTTGCCCATTCGGACCATGTCCGCCGTAAACTAGAGTTATTACGAGACTACTGGGAACTAAAACCTCTAATATCCTTGTTCGAGGAGTGTTAACGTGAGCGGATTATTTCACTTCCGAAATGTCCTGGGAAAGGATCTTTCAAGGTCTTTAAAATTGATGAATCAAATCAGCATCAACATTTTCTCGACATATTCCAGCAGTGTCCACTGTTCTGTTTTTTGTGGAAATATATTTAGAAAAATTTTCTTTTGTGTAATTTGTAAATCATCAGTTAAAGCCTTCCGGGACAAAGTGATCTAATTGCCAAAGTACAAAGTTGCAGGAAAATGAAAAAACCTGATCAGTAACTCAAGTTTCCAGTTTATTTTCGTAAAAAATAACAAAACTCGTAATAAAAAAATTACAATTAAAAAAAAAGAAAATTCTACACATTCGTATGATATGTTATGTAACATTTTCAAAATAATAACAATATTTTCTGTAAAAGGAATAGAATTTGTATTAAGAACATGTCAAATTTTGTCAAAATTGTCATTCCTGGCTTCAAGACATTAAGAGAGCCCCTTGGAACCAAATCATTGGAGTCGGTTCTGCATGGGATGATACTTTATCAAAAGCAATAAAGGCTATCTTTTTACCAACCTCTACAGTGGTTAATTTGATACGTTTTACATGTTTTTCGATGAGAGTAAAATCTAAAGCAGGACAAGAGTGCCCAAAAATGAGGAATATCTGTTCGGTCATAGCTCACCAGAAAGATGTAGAGAAGTTTTTCGACTGATCGGCTCCATACACACATATTAGGCTTGTAATTGTGGAGCAATTCAAAGTTCAGCGCTTGCAATATGCAGGAAGCTATTTGGTTCCCTCTTCTTCTCTCAGATTGGCCTTATGTCACACTCACATGATACCAAATCTAGATAAAATTGTAAGTCTATGGTAATTGTACAGATCTAACAACATGTCAATGATGCAATTCAAGCTTAGTTGTTTTAACAAAAATCCGTACATTTCGATTTAATGTTGAGTAAATCGCAGATCCATGCGTGGCTTCCCAAAGGATAACTTTGGAAAATCCTTCAAGAACTTCTAGTTGATTTCTGGGTTGGGGTACTTTTCTTTGAAACCGATCAAAAAGGAATGAACGTTCAATTCAGGACTGAGAAATTCTTCCTAAGGCTTACTACGCATGTAATGGCTTTCATCTCGTTAGTATTAATTGAATCTCTTTCATCCCACTTGTCCTTGTAGATGTTTGATTCTCACTAAAGCTTGTCTTAAGACACTGTTTCTCAGTTCTTCTTTTTATTCATAATTTTAGTAAGTTTTTGTGTTCACATGAAATAGATATGATAAATAGATAAAGCCAGTCCTGGCTATCGCTCGGCGCAAAATCGTTCTCGTTTAGTAAATGTAACAACTTACAGCCCTTGTAGTTTAAATAACTATTCCAATTCAACGCCCCATAATATTCAAAAATGCAGTATCACCGTTTTTAATTGCAGGTGCAAATACTTCAAGAAAAAAAAAGGACCGTTAGACCGTCGCGTCGCCTGGAAGTATTTTATTTGAAAAGATGCTTTTATTTACCAGCATTATATTCTATTGAACTATAGTATACGAAACTTGAAAAAGGGAGCCATTTACACAAAATAAATAGTCCTAAATTAGGATCACTTAAATGACAATATAAAAGATTAGAAATAACTATAAAAATTGGCCTTTCACCATATTAACTTATCGTCTAATCAGTATCTAAATCACAGCCTATTGCTGCTAATATCTTTAAGATTTCTTTTTCTAAAATACAGGATTTTGTGTGGGATCCGCAAGAATTTAGATCCACAACAAAATGATGGTTTGGTTACTTCACCAAATGAAAAATATTTTGAAACTCCGAAGCAAATCAAACAAATTCAACTGCTGTAAGAAATAGCAAAACAAACAAGAAAATCACTCAAGATCAACACACAGGAAAAGAACTTGAGGAGTTAAAAAAATAGTAGGAGCAATCGAAACGTTCAATGTAATTTTCATATTCAATAATAAATAACAAGGAAGCAGAGAACACAGAAAGATATTCCATATAGTGTGAGGAATTGGATACCAATTCGCCTGATTAATTTGAAGCTGAATTGGACTAAAAAAAACACCCTCTATCTGTTTGAAGAACTGGTTTCTCTAAACTCAATTTCAATTATTTCAAATTTAAACTCTCTTTATTTAGATACACCTTTGTTAGTGCATAAAATGAGTTATTTCTGTTTTTATGACGGTAAATCACGCGGAAGTCCGCGCGTGATTCCAATGCGAATGAATAACGACGTCGTCTAAAACTAGAATTATGGTCGACGATTTCCAACAAGTTGTTTGTTCTCTCTTTCAACACATCTGAAAATTTAACAAACGACTTCGAAGAATTACGTGTAAACAATTACTTGAACATTTATACCGCGATTCGAGACATCCAAGAGGAAGAGTCTTTGCTGACTAGTTAGAAAAAAAACCAAAATATCGGAGCTTGCAGCAAATTTTCAAAAGTGAGAGCTCTTTATTAAACTATAAATCCAAGCTTTCGGGAATTGTTCCTCCCATCATCACGGAATTTACAATATAATTGGAGAAGTAAATAAAAAAACCATGTACAGTGCAACCTCGATATATCGAAGTTCGATTTATTGAGGTGTTTTTCGACCGACTTCGATAAATTGAGGCTCACAACAACCCTCATGATTATGTCATGAGTATAAATGTAAAGATAACTCACTGCAATAAGAAAAATTTAATTTTATTCAATTAAAAGATACATTATTACAATAATACATAATTAAATTTCATTTAGAATTTGGAAAAATTCAAAATTACTGTCTGCTTACTGCCAGTAAATGCCGTTTTGTCCAATTCAACATGCAGGACAACTATTGACTGGATTACACAATCACTCATTGCTGTTTTATTTTGTAGAAAATTCAACAAGGTGTTTATGGCACATCGGACATCACGGAGTGTGGGATTTTGCTCCGGTAAATCCTTGACATTGCTGTCTTCTTCCTCATCATCATCCTCTTTTGCTGCTGGCGAAACGGATGCGACAATGTCTGCATCGCTGAGTATACCGCATCTTCATCGAAACTAACAAATTCCTCTAATGAAAGTCCGTCAAAGTTCAGTGGCTTCAATTTCATCTGGTGGATAAATAATGTTAGGACAGTCTTCTTCATCATTTTGATTCTTCTGGTTAAACCTGCTTTTTTTTAAAACAGTTCTCAATTGTTTTCTCAGCTACATTGTTCCAACTTTTTGAAGCCATCCACATGGCGTCAAGGACATTTATTTTTGTTCGGTTAATGTCTTATCACGAAGGAACTGATCCAACGGTTGTAGCTTCGATGTAGTTTTTGGAGGTAGAAATTCAATTTTTATGTATTTGAGCTTTGAGATGTCTCCATGTACTGTGAAATTGTCGTTAAACATTAGAATTTTCTTTTTATCTCATTCCTTTGTCCAGGTCAGCTAACCATTGACCGAAAATTTCAGGTTTCATCGAAGATTTTTTGTTTGCAGTATAGTCCACTTCGAACCCCTTTGAAACATCTTGGGTTTTTTGCTTTGCCAATCATTAAGGCCGTAAGTTTCATACTTACCGTTTGATTTTCTCCTAGCAGCACAGTAACTTTAAGCTTACTGTCTTTCCCACCATGGCAAGAATCATCTTTAAAGGTTTGCCAGGTATCTAAGTACTGATAATAGAGACCAATCTCGTCGGCATTGAATATATCCTCTGCTTTATACCCCATGGTTAGTTCAGGTAGTTTTTCATTCCATTGTGTGCACAAATCATTGTCGATACTTACACTTTCATCAGTTATCTTTTTCCAAACAATTTCGCTTTTATCAAGCTGTTGAGCAAATTGAATTGCTTTTTCTGTTGTTTTTACATACATGGTTTGTTTACTTTGTGTTTTTTATTGAAAGAACTTCGATATATACCTAGAGGTTTTTCGGACCGTTTCTTCGATATATAGAGGTAAAAATAACATTGGAAAGATAGGTAAATTCAAGGAGAATAAAAAAAAATTCGATATATCGAGGAATTCGGTAAATCGAGGTTCGATATATCGAGGTTGCACTATATATAACATGTGTATTAAATATATATTTTGAAGTTGATTTATGTTCAATTTGAGGATGAATTCTTAGGTGTTCTTATCATAGCGAAGTTACCAATATATTCGAATTTATTTGATTAAATTGATATTAAAATATTACATATAATTACTTACTTATATACTTAACATTTTGAATAGATATTATTTAACCCTCATGCAAATACCCTTTTATCCATTTTTACTTCCGCATCTTCTATATTTACTGACAAATTATCAAATCTTTTTAGATCCTCGTTGTTACGATCTTTTAATATCGATTTCTTTAATTTCTTATTGCTTAGACCTTTTGATATGTTTATGTTTCTAAATCTCCTTGGTTTCAAGTCTCTTCTGTTTCAAAATTAGTTTTTTAATAATATTTAAAAGATAGATAAAAATAGAAACATCGATTTATATACGTTAATATATTTACTAGATTTCTTCAACCATTTGAATATAAATTTATTATTTTTTTCTCTCTAATTTCTTGAGTGCGTGGGCTGTTTGGATGAAATAATAAAACTTTGATGAAATATCACATTTTTATGTTAGATATGTATAACTTAAAGTTTTTAAATGAATAATCAATATATGGTGATTAAAATATTTGTAGAATAAATAAAATTATATTAGTAGATATGTTAAAAACATCATTAAAAAAATAGTATTAGAATCAATGTATTCACCTGGAAATTTCAATAAAATTTGGCTGGAGTTTTTTATATTTTTATACCTTGTCTAGATGTCATTCACAGATTCACAGATTCTTGTTTTATGTATACCTTTTCTTTGATTAATAATTTTTGGTAATTCGTGTTTTGAACTAAGATTTTTGTTTTTTTTTAAATCAAATCCATGTTGTTCATTTTTTTCATGTTTGTGTAGAACAGTCGAAGAATTTATGACCATTTATTCTGTTTTCCAAGTATTATGTAGTCATTCCTATATAATTTGGATATACCCGTCCCATTTCAATTGGCCCAATTGAAAAAAAAAATACTAAATATTGCTTTTTCAGGTATTAAAAACCGGCAAATTGTTTCGTTTTGAGCACTTTATATTTTCTATTAACATTTTAGATACTTTTACAGGAGTTATAAGTCTTAACATATGTTCTAATTACAAACCAACAAAAAAAACAAAAACCAAATGTAATTAGAAAAGCTTAAATATTAAACATACATTTAAAAGTTACCATTGCGTAACATCCCCTTTATTTTTAATAACAGCCGTAATTTTTTGAGGCATTATTGCAAGTAAAATCATCCCAAATTTCTTGTAGTTTTTCTTTTAATTCCATTTCTAGCTGGATTTGTAGGCAACTGCTTTTCCAATTCATGTCAAAGTGTTTCTATTGGTGATAAATCTGGACTAATTAAAACCCACTCTAAAAGTGGAATATTGTTGTCTGAGAGCCTTTTTTGACTTATGGCATGCTGCTCCATCTTGCTGAAAAATAAAGGCTTACCAGTTGCTTCTCTTATTGATAACAATGATTTAGTATTGACAATTCCGTTTATGAAATGCAGTTTTCCCACTCCTCTTTCAGATACCGAGCCCCACACCATCGCAGATGCCGGAAATTATACTTTCCGCTTCAAACAATCTGGATGAAAAGATTAATTTTTTCTTCGCCCTCGCAAACTTCAAAACGAAACTCATCACTCCAATGTATACAACTCCACTGTTCAAAATTCCAATTTTTATTCTCTTTGGCCCATTCAAGTCGATTTTTCTTTTGGATTTGAGTCAATAATGGCTTTTCCTTGGCCCATGTAAAGAAAATTTAAATTTAGAAAAATATTGAGCCTCTTTGTGACATGTGGTACACTTAGTTGACTATAGTTAGCACCATTTGCTTTATACAAGTGAACTATATTTCGAACACTGTATTTTGACATGTTAACAACTTTCGCGATTTCTGAGTTCTTTTTCCCATATTTGAATAAGTTTATTATGATTAATCGAATTTTTTCATCAATAACTTTTCCTCTACCCATTTTAAAAACTATACTCACCTTATTACTTCAAAAAATCTGTCACTTAAAAAAAACATTTTGTGGAAATATGACTTACACAGTCTAATTTATTAGTTGCGTATTTTAGACCTAATGAAACTTTGAACACAATTTTGGAAACAATGAACCCTTGTATATGCATAAAAAATTATTTTCAACAACATCTATCTATTCCCATCAAATATCATTCAAAATATTTGACAATATTCATCCGAAACCTATTTTAGACGTAAAACTAAAAGTTTAAAACATTTTACTAACAGCTACTTTTTGACATTTTAAAATAAAGTTTAATAATTTCGTAGTTTTTGTAAGTGTGCCAACTTAAATGGGACGGACAGTGCCGGATTAAGCTAGGGGCTTGAGGGGCTATAGCCCCGGGCCCCTAGGTCCAAGAGGGCCCCATCATTTGGAAATCATTCTGTATTTTTTGATGTGCTGATACCACAAATCTAACGTATTGATATTATTTTATGAATTTATCCGGGTTTTCGAATTCCTTGAGGGGGCCACGTCATTATTTTAGCCCCGGGCCTTATAAATCTTAATCCGGCCCTGGGGACGGAGCTCGTAATGGTATGGAATATACAATATTTGATTTCTTAGTATCTCCCAAAGAAAAAGCGAAACGATAAGTTATACATATCTTACATAAAAATGTGAAACCCAAGAAATTAGAGAGAAAAAAATAAATTTATACCAGGGCCGGATTAAGATTTATAAGGCCCGTGGCTAAAATAATGACGGGGCCCCCTTAAGGAATTCGAAAACCCGGAAAAATTCACAAAATAATATTAATACGTTAGATTTGTGGTATCAATACATCAAAAAATACGGAATGTTTTCCAAATGATGGGGCCCTCTTGGACCTGGGGCCCGGGGATATAGCCCCCTCCAAGCCCCTAGCTTAATCCGGCCCTGATTTATACGTTAATATATTTAAAACTATGGATTTGTTAGAGATTATTGACAGTTCTGACTCTTTTTCATTTGAATGACATTGACATTTTGATAGAATCATTCAATTGTCATGTCAAAACACCTATAACCTCAACAAAAGCTAACATAAACAAAGTCCAGGTAATTACGCAAGATGAAAGACTTAACGCATGCTGTAGAAAAAAATCTTCTTCTTCTTCTGTTACCTATCCACTATTTCTGATTGTTGTTGATTTTTTTCTTCGTAGACTTCTCTGTCCGCCGCTGTGTGAACCAGATCTCCTATATTTCTTATGATCCTCAGCCAAAACATTTGCTTTCTCCTGACTCCCCGTTTACCATCTATCCTACCCTTAACTCTAGATGAAGGAGTCGGTACTTTGGAACCAATTTGTTTGTCTTTGTTTATCCACATTTCAAATGCTTCCAATTTATTGATCTCTGTTTTTTTAAGCGTCATATTTCCATACTATGAAGCAAAACCGACCATACATGACGTCTAGTATGTCACATTCTTAGTTTCAAGCTTATATCTCTCTTGGATAGGATATTCTTAAATTTGGAGAAATAATTGGAGGCCTCTGACCTCTCTCTCTCTCTCATCCTTCCAGTCCTCTTCCAACCAACTTCTGAGGTACCTACTTGGTATTTATCAATGTTGTGTATGTGTATACGGCAATTTATTGCTGCTGATTATTATAAACTTTATCTTGTTGCTATTGATGTGTAATCCGTAGATGCTGTAGATCCTCGATAGTGTCTGCTATAATTACTGAGTCGACTGCGTATCTAATATGTATGCATCCTTGTCTGACTCCTTGGCTAATTACTATGTCATCTGTTGCTACGTGAGAGGTTTGATATCAGTACAAATTTTGAATACATCTTATACCCCTTTCATCTACATCCATTATTCTCAATACTTTGATTAATTTGTGATATTGAACTTATCAAATGCCTCTTCGTAATCAACAAAGCAGAGACAAACTTTATTCTGGACGTCTCGGCAATTCTGGACCACCACAAGGATACCTACTGAATGAAGCTTCTCTTGTTCCCATTCCACTCCTAAAACCGAATTGGGAGTCTCTAAAATTGTTAGTTTCGCATTTTTTGTATATTCGATTATTCAGAAGATTCTCCAAAAACTTTTTAATGCGGGACTCGTTAGACTAATTAGACGGTATTCATGGCGTTGCTTTTCTTGCTTGTCCTCGCTATTAATTCTGTTAAATATATTGGTAATTTTATATTTTCACGGTCCCATCGTTTTTTTGGCTCTAGAAAATCAAAAATCATCGGATTTCCATGAATTTCGATTTATGGAAAAAAAACTATGGAAAAAAAATGAAAGCTTATATTTTTTAGGTTAGGTTAGGTTAAGTTAGGTTAAGGGGGGTGTGCTAAAAATGTTCACTTTTGGCCTCTCCCGCCCCTCTCCCCAAACACAATTTTCCTTAACAGTTAACCTTAGTAAAATACCATTTTTTAATAGTGTAAATTTTCAATTTTTCAAATTTAATTTTTAATATTGTAAGTGATTTTAAGAATGTTTTTACTCATATAAATTTTATGACTACTTAATAAAAAAAGGTACTAACGATTACATGTGAGAAAAGGTCAATTTTATGAAACATTTTTATTTTTAATTGTAAAAACATGATAAATCAACATTTTTGTGTGAATTTTTTTTTAATTTGTTCTTTTTTTGTGTAGATTATGAAAAAAAAATATAACAATTTCATTTGATTTAATAATTTTTTTGGTAATTATACACTTTCACGGTCACCTGGTTTTTTGACTCCAGAAAATCGAAAAATGGATGGATTTTAATGATCTTGGTCTCAAAATGTTCCATTTTACGGCGGATTTATAAAAAAAATTAGTAGAAGTAGCTGGAATAAAAATTTCTCAAAGTTTTACTGTTTTAAATCGTAAAAAAAACGGTTTTGCAAAATAATCCTTTACAAAAAATTATGGTAATTTTACACTTTCGCGGTCACCTGGTTTTTTGATTAGGTTAGGTTAGGTTGGCTCTAGAAAATCGAAAAATGGATGGATTTTAATGATTTTGGTCTCAAAATGTTCCATTTTACGGCGGATTTATAAAAAAAATTAGTAGAAGTAGCTGGAATAGAAATTTCTCATAGTTTTACTGTTTTAAATCGTAAAAAAAACGGTTTTGCAAAATAATCCTTTACAAAAAATTATGGTAATTATCACTTTCGCGGTCACCTGGTTTTTTGGTTAGGTTAGGTTAAGTTAGGTTAGGTTAGGTTAGGTTGGCTCTAGAAAATCGAAAAATGGATGGATTTTAATGATCTTGGTCTGAAAATGTTCCATTTTACGGCGGATTTATAAAAAAAATTAGTAGAAATAGCTGGAATGAAAATTTCTCATAGTTTTACTGTTTTAAATCGTAAAAAAAGCGGTTTTGCAAAATAATCCTTTACAAAAAATTATGGTAATTTTACACTTTCGCGGTCACCTGGTTTTTTGGTTAGGTTAGGTTAGGTTAGGTTAGGTTAGGTTGGCTCCAGAAAATCGAAAAAATGGATGGATTTTAATGATCTTGGTCTCAAAATGTTCCATTTTACGGCGGATTTATAAAAAAAATTAGTAGAAATAGCTGGAATGAAAATTTCTCATAGTTTTACTGTTTTAAATCGTAAAAAAACGGTTTTGCAAAATAATCCTTTACAAAAAATTATGGTAATTTTACACTTTCGCGGTCACCTGGTTTTTTGGTTAGGTTAGGTTAGGTTAGGTTAGGTTAGGTTAGGTTGGCTCTAGAAAATCGAAAAATGGATGGATTTTAATGATCTTGGTCTCAAAATGTTCCATTTTACGGCGGATTTATAAAAAAATTAGTAGAAGTAGCTGGAATAAAAATTTCTCATAGTTTTACTGTTTTAAATCGTAAAAAAAACGGTTTTGCAAAATAATCCTTTACAAAAAATTATGGTAATTATACACTTTCGCGGTCACCTGGTTTTTTGGTTAGGTTAGGTTAAGTTAGGTTAGGTTAGGTTAGGTTGGCTCTAGAAAATCGAAAAATGGATGGATTTTAATGATCTTGGTCTCAAAATGTTCCATTTTACGGCGGATTTATAAAAAAAATTAGTAGAAATAGCTGGAATGAAAATTTCTCATAGTTTTACTGTTTTAAATCGTAAAAAAAGCGGTTTTGCAAAATAATCCTTTACAAAAAATTATGGTAATTTTACACTTTCGCGGTCACCTGGTTTTTTGGTTAGGTTAGGTTAAGTTAGGTTAGGTTAGGTTAGGTTGGCTCTAGAAAATCGAAAAATGGATGGATTTTAATGATCTTGGTTTCAAAATGTTCCATTTTACGGCGGATTTATAAAAAAAATTAGTAGAAGTAGCTGGAATAAAAATTTCTCATAGTTTTACTGTTTTAAATCGTAAAAAAAACGGTTTTGCAAAATAATCCTTTACAAAAAATTATGGTAATTATACACTTTCGCGGTCACCTGGTTTTTTGGTTAGGTTAGATTAAGTTAGGTTAGGTTAGGTTAGGTTGGCTCTAGAAAATCGAAAAATGGATGGATTTTAATGATCTTGGTCTCAAAATGTTCCATTTTACGGCGGATTTATAAAAAAATTAGTAGAAGTAGCTGGAATAAAAATTTCTCATAGTTTTACTGTTTTAAATCGTAAAAAAAGCGGTTTTGCAAAATAATCCTTTACAAAAAATTATGGTAATTTTACACTTTCGCGGTCACCTGGTTTTTTGGTTAGGTTAGGTTAGGTTAGGTTAGGTTAGGTTGGCTCTAGAAAATCGAAAAATGGATGGATTTTAATGATCTTGGTCTCAAAATGTTCCATTTTACGGCGGATTTATAAAAAAATTAGTAGAAGTAGCTGGAATAAAAATTTCTCATAGTTTTACTGTTTTAAATCGTAAAAAAAGCGGTTTTGCAAAATAATCCTTTACAAAAAATTATGGTAATTTTACACTTTCGCGGTCACCTGGTTTTTTGGTTAGGTTAGGTTAGGTTAGGTTAGGTTAGGTTAGGTTGGCTCTAGAAAATCGAAAAATGGATGGATTTTAATGATCTTGGTTTCAAAATGTTCCATTTTACGGCGGATTTATAAAAAAAATTAGTAGAAGTAGCTGGAATAAAAATTTCTCATAGTTTTACTGTTTTAAATCGTAAAAAAAACGGTTTTGCAAAATAATCCTTTACAAAAAATTATGGTAATTATACACTTTCGCGGTCACCTGGTTTTTTGGTTAGGTTAGGTTAGGTTGGCTCTAGAAAATCGAAAAATGGATGGATTTTAATGATCTTGGTCTCAAAATGTTCCATTTTACGGCGGATTATATAGAATATAGAATATAGTACGAAACTATTCACGAAAATTGATTGTTTTTCATCGATTTCATTTTAAGCTATAAAAACTGAAAAAATCATTCTTTTTGGATTTTTTTTTAAAAACTGTTTATTAATTTATGTAGAATACAAAAAAATATAAGAACTTTATCTGATAATGAGATAATTTTTTGTAAAGGATTATTTTGCAAAACCGTTTTTTTTACGATTTAAAACAGTAAAACTATGAGAAATTTTCATTCCAGCTATTTCTACTAATTTTTTTTATAAATCCGCCGTAAAATGGAACATTTTGAGATCAAGATCATTAAAATCCATCCATTTTTCGATTTTCTAGAGCCAACCTAACCTAACCTAACCTAACCAAAAAACCAGGTGACCGCGAAAGTGTATAATTACCATAATTTTTTGCAAAACCGTTTTTTTTACGATTTAAAACAGTAAAACTATGAGAAATTTTCATTCCAACTATTTCTACTAATTTTTTTTTATAAATCCGCCGTAAAATGGAACATTTTGAGATCAAGATCATTAAAATCCATCCATTTTTCGATTTTCTAGAGCCAACCTAACCTAACCTAATCAAAAAACCAGGTGACCGCGAAAGTGTAAAATTACCATAATTTTTTGTAAAGGATTATTTTGCAAAACCGTTTTTTTTACGATTTAAAACAGTAAAACTTTGAGAAATTTTTATTCCAGCTACTTCTACTAATTTTTTTTATAAATCCGCCGTAAAATGGAACATTTTGAGACCAAGATCATTAAAATCCATCCATTTTTCGATTTTCTGGAGTCAAAAAACCAGGTGACCGTGAAAGTGTATAATTACCATTTTTTTTCGTAAATCTGCCGAAAAAACGAAGATTTAAAAAAAATCATCGAAATCCGATGATTTTTCGATTTTCTAGTGCCAAAAAACAAGGGGATCGCGATAGTATAAAATTACCAATATATTTGGGTTTCTAAATGTTCTTGATTTTAGGTCTCTTCTGTTTCAAAATTATTTTTTTTTATATATAAAATTGTGGTTTCGACTTTTCTTTAGTTCTTTATTTTTTTTTCAATTAAATTATTTGTAGTTTTATTAGAATTTACAAAATAGATTAAATTATTTAGATCTTTTTTATCATCTATATACTATATCCAAAAATTCCCTTTTTCATATTTATTTTAATATAACAAGGTTCGTTAATGCAGTTCTATTTTTTTCATTGTATTGATGACTTTTTAGTCTATTTTGTAAATACTGAGATATCTGCCCTATATAGAAAGCGTTACAATATATTTACTAGCAAAGAAATATTATCGTCATTAATTCAATTAATTAAATTAATAATTTCTGATGGTAGTTCATCGGGTCCTTCTGCCTACCGAGACTCAAGCAAAAAGTCGAGTGTAACCAAACGCTGACGAAAAATAATCGTTTTATTATTTGAATAAACGAACCGAACATGGAAAATCGGTGGTTGGACAAAAGACAACGCATGGTTTTACCAAGGTCTCAAAGAGCTCGCTAAATGTTGGGTTCAAACTTTAGAATACGATACGCTCGAATATCAAGGTTGTCTTTTTGTATTATTACTAAATAAACAAAGTGACATTCTTCTAACTAACCAACGAGACACTGTGTAGATTATATATAACGGTTGTGGATAAAACTATTAAAAAATGTGACATTTCCTTAAATCAATTTTAACATTTCACACGGTTAACATCTTCGCCGTACCGTACCAAATTACGCATGTCAGCATTAAAACCATATGTTCTGCCCAAAAGAGTAACTCGAGTGTCTGTCTCTGTATACTGTGCGCGAATAGCAGAAGGGATCGGGGCTGCCATAAGTGCGTAGTTGTCTCGCTATTGGTTGATAGGACATTAGCGTGTATCGACGCACTCCCACACCTGTAGTTAACTTAAACATCAAAGTAAAAATCGAAAATTTAGGGAAGTCTACTATATTATAGGCGGAAAAGGTGGGTCAAAACTATCTTTTCACTTAACTGGGTAACTTCGTTTATAACAACTTTAATTAAATACAAGGGTCGGTCGCAATGACAATATCAACAGAGAAAAACTGAGGTTTAAGCCATTACTCTAATAAAAACCATTTTCGTAATGGTTTCTGCTAAATGCGGTAATGAATTTTTCATAACCAAACTGTCCGGTAGTTGTCTAAAAGCGCATCCTGAATAATTTACATTCCCATAAGCAGATATTCAAATAGATAAGAGACGTACAGAGACCGGCCTCACAACAACTAGATTTTAATTTCACATTGTGGGCATAATTAAGTCTTTCGGTGGCTTTCTATGCAAAACTGAAGAACTTAAATTGCATATACTCACACAAAACAAACACAAAACAGACACAAACATACAAAACACAACAGAATACAATGAATTTCATTCCGTTTACATTAAATGTATTACTTTCGTATTTTACTTAAGGGCCGTCTCAAGGACATAAATACTTTTTTGCTATAGTAATATCGCGTTGTTTTTTTACATTCTGTAGTAAGCTGTAGAAGCTTTAAGATACTATGAAAAGCAGTTACAAGGGTATGCGTTACCCTTTAAATAAGGAAGAATCGGCCGTTAGCTCCAACGGAAAGGAAATTGCACAAAAACTATGTGTTTCGCGAGGGCTTACAAACGCCTAAATTAGGTGTTCTAAGTTCCACAACGAATTTCTCAGTTTTTGTCTGCGCTTACCTCATCCTTGGTAACTGAATAATTTTACATTTAAACCAAAATGCGTCTTGGCTAGATGACTTTTACCGACAACAAAAACTTTTTCTTTTAAATGAAAACGAACAAAGAATAAAAACAAAACTTACCTTGTTTGAAATATCCTTAGTTCTTAGTATCTTCATATTAACAAAAACCTACGAAAACTGTTTGTTTTTCTTTGAAAATACTAAAAAGTTTATGAGATTATAAGCCGCAAGTCATTCGTGGCATCGAAGTGAAGTTGCAGTTTTATCTACGACACTAACCTAATATTCGCGCGAAATTTAAACTTCTTCAAACTTATAAATGTGAAAAATTGAGCCATCTTAGAGACAGAGTAATTTTAAGCGCAGGTACCTCATTCGATAATATACTAAATGGAATAATTACTAACATTGTTGAAGTAGATTCATTGGTATTATTGAAAGAAGTCAATACAGCACCCTCAAATTGTCCCGTGGCTCGTGTATCAGAATTAGACGATGTTGTTAAAGTGGTATCACTGAAAACAACCTCCGGAAGAAGTTAACAACCAAGTGTCACGCTCTATTGTATTATATTTATTTTATCTTATCAAAGTATCAAAAATAAGGCGACTCAATTGGTGTTTCGAGAAGAAAATCAAGTCAAGATCATATAAACAAGCCCTATAGACTGGATTTATTTAAAGCATGATTGAGTCAAATGAAAACGACAGCAACAATTATCTCGATTTCGGAATAAACTGCAATATTTTTAACTGTTGAATAGTTGAAGAACAATTTGGAGTGGTGAAAATTTTCAACTTTTATTATTAAAACAAGCATTTAACTGTCTGATTTGGGTAAAATATCTCGGCGGGTGCAATTTGGGCGCTAACCATCCTTCTTTACCTGTCTGACCAAGAAGGGTTGATAATCCGACATGTATTTTCGGCGCTAAGAAGTGCAGGTAGGTCGAGTCATAAAATGACCCAATAGAGGGAAAGTTGATAGATTTTTAAGTAGGTTAGGTTAGGTTATGTAAATCTCTTATTTTATATGTGATATGTACTTAAGTACTAAATAAAAATATAAAGAAATATAAAATTTACTTTATTCTGTAGAGTGTTACAAAAATGTTGTGAGGAAACTTTATTAAGGGCAGATTTTCCATTTAAAGCCCCCTCTAACGGTAAATTTTTTCAGACCTTAAGTGATAATAGGTCATTTCTCTTATAGGAAAATGTAAAAATACAAAAATATATCTTATTATAAATGTCGGTGATTTAATAAATAACTGTATTTCATAAATCATGTACTTCAGTCGGTTAGCGCCCAAAATACACGTAGGATTAAAATGACCCTAGTTTACATGTTGTAAAAAGTACATTAATCCTTTAGCGCCCAAATATCTAGTCATTTGCTCATGAGGCAAAATAATAAAAAACAAAATTAGGTAAAGACCATTATCACTGTATGAATAGTAAACAACATGATATTAATGCATCTAAATGTTCTTGATTTTAGGTCTCCTCTGTTTTAAAATTAGTTTTTTTAATAATTTGACGCTTCGACTTTTCTTAAGTCTTTATCAAAAGTCGAAACGTCAATTTTTATCTTCCAAAAATTATTAAAAAAACAGAAGTCGCCTAAAAACAAAAACATTTGGATGCATTAATATATCAAAAGGTCTAAGAAATGAGAAATTAAACAAATTTACAACATAATATTAAATGTACACACATTCATTAATATTAATAATTTCTTTTAAGTTAGTTGTAGATTCAATTTCATTCAAAGCAATATGAACTTCTTGTTTTGATCGACGCAAAGACGTTAACACACTGCATCGTTATCGATAGTATTTTCAACATCTTTTGTAGTTACATCTAAACCAGATTTTTCAATTAATCCCCGATATATAATTTTCAATAGTCGTTATATAATATCGTCCGCTACTTTCCGCTTCAATCCATTCGAAATTTTTGTTATAATGAAAATGATAATACGGACAAAATTTTAAAACTATCGTACTCACTTTCACTTTTTCAAAAGCAAGATGATTGTGTTTACTATTAAACAACAAAGTTTCTGGTAAGGAAACTAGATGTACTTGGTTTTTTGTGTTCTCTGCTTATCTTAAAGAAGCCCTTCACTGTCCTGTACTCTACAAGGCTTACTAATGAAATCACTCTTGGTTTAACTATCTTTCTTACTACTCTTTTCCATGTATCACGCATTTTTATTACCCTTTACTACCTTGTTTGATTCATATTTAGTCGTTAGTTAAGTGTTAGCAATTCTGTTTTGTAAAAACAGTCGTTAGTTAACTTTGTTCAATTAGTACGTTTATGAACTATAGTCACCTACAAAAACTTAGTTTTTCTCCAACCATCAAAAAATGTTGACATTTTTGTACTATTTTCAGGTGCAAAAGCCATCAATTCCCTTGCCGTACAAAAATTTGCAACACTTTTAATCCTAAGACTAAAAGTAATTGCCTTTGAACTACCTAATTGAAATTTGAAGAAAAAACATTGTCTCTTACAAACTTAGTAAAACAAACTAATTGGACAACAATATATAGGTAGGTATTTATTTATTATTTATAGTGATATTGAATGTACAATTGGAACCATTATTGCCAAAATTCCAAGCAGCACTGAAATTATCACTAACAATTCAAAAGATTTTCATTAATGAACGACTCAAAATATTCTCCGCAACTGTTGATGAAACATTCGAGGAAATATCTGAACAGGTACTTGTACCTTCTTTGTCAGGTTGCAATATTTTTCTGGCAGTGCTCTCTTTGTTGATACGTGATTCTTCAATATATCCTTCTGCTACCGTACTCGATTTCCAACCTCCATGTTTTTTAAGACAAGTGAAGTCACCGCCACCATCAATAAGAAGTGTAGCAGATATTCTTCTTAGCGAATGTCCAGTATACTCCTTCCAATTTTCTAACTTCAAAAATTTTGCAATTTCTTGGGGCACGGCACTAATTTTGTAAATACCAACAACCATTCTTTGACACTTCCCATTATTCAAAAATAAACGACGTTCCTGTATATTTGATGTTCGTAGTGCAACATATTTTCGAAATAAACGCAAATAATTATCGCACAAACGAGGTTTCTTGTTTTTTGTCTGCAAAATTTCGTCACAACGCATAGCCCCTCCAATTCCTAATACTACAACAACCTTTATCATCAAATATAAATTATCAGATGCCATATCCAGGAACCGATCCACTTACTCCTCCTTTGTAAAAACCCTAGACTTTTTAGGTATATATCCATCACTCTGCTTTTTTAACAATGCTCGTAATTTTGAATATTTACTAAATTCCACACCATTTTTGATATCCAGTTTGAATCGCAACATTGAATACTGCGACCAAAGAGTGGATGGCTTGACGGTCTTTGTTAAATTTTAGAAATACACCATAAGAACACAAGTTTTGCACATTTTTTTCTTTACGCCAATCCATGAATCGATGATATGCAAGTTCATAAACTTGGCGAGATTTGGGTGGCAAAAGATTTAGATAAACTACTTCGGCACTTTCCAATATATCCGCAGGTATATTTTCATCGTGTTCGGGATTCATTTTGAAAGCAGCCGAAAAACTACTACAAAAATTATATGATTAGTACGTCTACTTGACAATCGATATTTACCAACAATACCAGATATCCATAACTACCGACTTGCTATCGCTGTTATAATTAATAGGTTTTGAAATTTATTACCAAATTATTAACTATTTTTGAATAAAACTAACTTTCTTTTAATTTTGACTTGGTTGGAGAAAAAATAGTATATATCGTACGGACTAAAAGTGCCTATTTTTACTCGCAATTTTACTGCGCTGCGCTCCGCCTCGCAACTGCAAATATTGGTCCTAAAAAAAATATGCACTTTTAATCCTTATAATATAATATACTATTTTTTCATATCTTGATATATTATCACGAGCGAAATATTCGAATACTACCCTGTTTCGCATTAAATATATTGTTCGTGGTGGTAAACGCAACTGCCGGACGTTTAAATTTTGACGGTTTGCTTTTAGTTCATCGTTATCTTACTCATTTTCTATTCATTGTGGATTTTAATTTAGCTCTTGTGCGATTTATATGCTATTATTATCTTTATCTCTTGAAAATGACTGTATTGATGATGATACAACCATAAACAATTTGTTATTATAGGAGTTCTACTTGAAGGGTTTCGTTCTTACTTCTTATCAATAAAACATTAAGAAAAAAAACATTCAGCAGAAACTATTATGTTTGTTTTTATCAAAAAAATATATTAGTATAAATTGCTTACGAAAATTAACTACTAAAAAGCAGCAGATGCGGTGAATGTCATAATCTATGAATATAAATAAACGTTCTTGAATAAATGCTCTTAATTTTTGATATACGTGAATAAATAATGAAAAAATGAACTGGAAAAAGTCAAAAACACTGTTTATCTTAGATTAGCTATCGAAGAAGAGTAGAAAATTTTGAGGCTCCAAAAAGATGGAACTACATCTGTTCAAAAGAGTTACGGAAACGAAAACTTATATCTTCACCATAGTAAAAGGAAATAAATAGATATATACAAGTAATATCACTCAAAAGGTATTGATTAGCAAAGAAATTTGTACTGTATACGAGATTCATATAGAGATAGTAGGGTGAAAAATAATGCAACACTATACACTACACTAAAAACAACTTAGGCATACAACAAGCAAAAACAAACACGTACAACAATTCATAATATTTTGGTTTCTGTATATATTTATGAAAAATTCCGAAACACGTCAAATATTAATGATAAATTGACATTCAATCCTCTTCTAATGATTACCCGCATGTTTTAAATGACAAGTATGAAGCTTAAGATACCTCATTCGGACGGTTTCTCCGGACTCTGTTCAAAAATGTTATCGTTTTCAAGTTGCCAAATATGATAAAATGTGAAATATTAAAAAGAATTTTGCATTTCAATAAAGTAGGTGTATAATATGTTCCTTATTCAACATATCCAACGTGATCTACCTCTAACCACAAGCTTTATTCGTACTTTTAAATCAATTAATTCAAAGAGTTCAGTTTTGGATACGATACCAATAGGTACTGCCGGATATTGACATTTTGCATTCACTGGAACTTGAGGGTTTCTTGGATCTTTGATTGCCCTTATTGAAAATGAGATAGTTTCCAACAAACATTAGCCTTTTGAGGGTACTGCATGTGCGCTCTATCAACTAATGAGGATTTTCCGTTGACCAGTAGCGGCAATTTACCGATAAGTAATCATCAGAAACTAAAACGTTATCTAATTAACTACTCCCTTCAACAGAAAAGGGGGGCATGTTGTACTGTACGCATCAGTAACTACCCGTGTTGATGTTGATGTTTTTGAAGAATGGTTGAAGTTAATGCAGGATTCGAAATGAATAACCGTCGCCTGAGAATCCTTTGCTACGCAGATGACGCTATACTTATAGCTGAAAATGAAGACGATCTACAACGCCTCCTTCATAAATTTAACCTGACGGCACAGAGACTTAACATGCAAATCTCATGCGAGAAAACACAAAGCATGGTAATATCCAAAGACCCAATAAGATGCAAGTTGGTAGTAAATGAGCGCATTATAGAGCAAGTAATGAATTTCAACTACTTGGGCGTAGAAACAACGAGCAGCAGAAACATAACGGACGAGGTAGATAAGCAGATCAAGAAAGCAACTAGAATATCGGGATATTTACGGGATATTATATGGAGAAATAAATATATGAGCGTAGAAAGTAAGACGCGAATCTACAAGACCTGTATCAGACCCATACTAACCTATGCCGCAGAAACAAGGGCAGACACAACTCAAACCAAGAGAAAAATGAGAACAGCAGAGTTGAAGATATTACGAACAATAAAGGGTACCACACTCCACGATAGAATACCCAACACAGATACCTTAAGAGAACTGGGAGTACAAGATGTCGTTAGATGGGTAAGAGCAAGACGCCGACAATGGAGAGACCATGTAGAACGAATGGCTCCAGAACGGATTGCCAAATGGGCCAAAACACAGAAACCAGACACGAGACGCCCAATCGGCAGGCCTCCAAAACGCTGGTACGATAGCTGGACATCGGCGTCACAAGAGGGCAGATGACAGACCTGACAGGACCTCGTCCTACTACAAGAAGAAGAAGAAGAAGGTTGGAGCCAATGATGAACCTAGTGGGTCCAAAAAGATTCACAGAATTGGCTAAATTTTAAAGAATATTAAGTTCTATCCCAATTCTTTGTGTTACCTTAATGAAGAGAAATCGAGGAAGTTGCAAAAAATAGTGCAATGACTATGGTTAGATCTCCATCAAAGTAAACTCGACTGAACTAGTATGGGCACAGATAGAGAGAGAATTTTCAAGGAAAGAGAAAACTTTTGAAATTAGTTATGTTAAACAGTTGTTTTGTTTTGGTATTGTAAAAAATATGAAGCCAAAAAACTGGAGACAGTTAATAATGCGATTAAAGAAGAAGAAAAAATGTAGAAGCTGGACAATATTGTGAATATTGGTTGCAACGATTTGTTTTTCTAAGACGTAGCTCTACTTATACTGATGAGTTTTTATGTTAAAACTATTCTTTATGGTCGTAAGATGGTTTAAAAATCAAAGTTTAAATCTTATACCCTTATTTAACATAAAAGAAGCTATGGGATTCCTTTGTGAAAAAACAGAAATCAAATAGAGATGGAGCACCAAACGGGAAACACTGTTCTACGCGACTCTCCCTAAATTCCTTCTTAGTATTCCATATATTTCATAAATAAAATATACCAAAATCATTTATCCAATCACCCAGATTACGAATACGAGGGTTATCACTTAAGTTTTGAGATAGACATATAAAAACAAATCAATACACTCTGCGTTTGAACCAATTGCCGAAGCCTTTTTTCCATTCCTATTGAGGTACCTCCAAAACATTTGATTTCAAACGTACCAACGACTTCTTCAGGTGAAAAAAACGTTTATTTTTAATCTGCGGGTGCCAAACAAGGACTGTACGGCGGATGAACCAATAATTCGATGTTTTGACTGTTCAAAAACGTTTTTGAGCAGTCAAAACTGATGTGTAAGAGCACGCATTGTCGTGGTGGAGATTGATTCATCTTCTGCGATTATTTTGAACAATTCTGGCAAACAAATACTGATCTACCATCACCAAAAGTTGAAGCGATCTTATCGTCACAAATTGTTGGTTTAATCCTCGTCGAAAGTCATAGAAAATTATCACAGGAAAATGTTTGTGATTTAATTTTTTGACCAAGATGAATGTTGCCAAGTAAACAACTTGTATAGCACTCGTATGTCAACACGTTCTGAGTACGTTTACCATTGAAAATATCGAACTTGATTAGGCTATGGACCCGACTTAGAGTTAGTCCAATAAAAAATTGATGTAGCTTTCTAAAAGGACGGTGAGCATTTTCGAAACATGTAATTAAATTAGGAATGTAATTACATAATTCTAGTGCTGCGATGACAAGCTATCCACAGCGCAATTTGACGAATGCTCCTCTAAAATTAAAAGATTTTTTTCTGGGTATCTAAATAATCGAAATTATTGCAGTATTAAGGCTTCCAAATGCTTCCAATAGCCGTCAAACTGTGTGATATGTAATTTAACAGAAAAGGATAATTGCAGGTTTTGGGGGCAGATATTTTAAAACCTGTCATTTTACCTGCCGCTGTATAATGAAAATGGATTACTGTGGGATAGAGTGGGGAATAAATACTTCCTACAATAGTTTCAATCCAATAATTTATTAGTAGATTCTATAAATTACTAACTTTTTCTTATCGATACATTATATCTGTATGTAGTTTTAATGATGAATGTGAGTTTTTTCAATTTTTTCTTTCGTGTGAACAAATAGACATAAAAAGAAAACAAAATCAAGTGAAACGATAACAAAAATCAGTCAGGTTCATCAGGATCTTAGTCACTGGATTATTTGTTATAGGCTAGTCAATTTTATCCATTTTTTTTTAAAGAAAAAATTGATATTATTGAACACAAATCAAATATGAACAAAAATCATCGTTCAGAACTTCAAATTTTGACGTTCTTCTAAATTTCTCACTATTCTTGTAGTTCCTCAGATTAGAATACTCGAAATATATCAGCTGTATAATCATTTAGACAATAACAAATTCCAGGGAGAAGAAGAATTAGCTCAAATTTTTCTCCTGTTATTTCTATTTACTACAGTGATATATCTATTTAGCAAATTATATGAAGTATATTTCTCAAGTCTTTTCAAACAATATTGCTAACTCTTATAATAGATTCGAAATCTGATTTTTATATAAACAGAAAGCAATAATTTTATTTTGTACTGTTTGATCATCCTTAATTGCGTAACTCATTTTAAGTACACTAACTAATAGTAACACTTACAGGGTTATTAATTATTCACTAGTATTTATATATTTATATTCAAATTTCTTTAATTTCTTATTTCTTATACATTATGATATGTTTATGTTTCTAAATCTTCTTGATTTTAGGTCTCTTCTGTATTTTAATAAAGACTTAAAGATAAGTCGAAACGTCAATTTTATTTATCAAATTTATCTCACAAACTATTTGAAAAAAAATAATTTTAAAACGGAAGAGACATAAAATCAAGAAGATTTAGAAACATTTTATATTTAAATAAACTAGTAGTCCCACTGTGGCATCAAATTGTTGACTTACTCGCATATATATTCAAAAGCATATTCTAGACCATTCGGCGTCTGTAAGTATCTGCCGTAAACAAACAAAAAGGCTTTCTAAGTCCTTCTGCACACGGAGCTGTTCAATGCTGTTCAATGGAACAAAACAGACGACGCTACTAGATAGTAACTAATAGCGACAAATAGTCGGCGTATCTGCCAAAATTTATCTTTATACTAGAAGAGAACTGACTTCAGGGTCTAAATCAGTTCGTTATAATATATTGTTCCCCCCAATTAGTAGACATAGGAATTAGTAGAACTTGTATGGATAAATTTTGACAATCACGTTGCTTGTACATCAAAAATAGAAGAATATATAATCAAATGTAGCCAGGTTCGAACTAAATTGGTGGCGAAAAAAAAATTTCATTAAATTGAATGAAAATTGAGAATAGAACACAAATTTCCAAGTGCTAGTCATCGTTCAAAGTGACTTAGAAAGTAGCTCTGAGATCGATTGTTTTGTACAACCACAACTTCGGAATTGTTCTCGATTACAAACAATGGTAGTACTAAAATAAATTTGCATCAAATTGCGATATTATTTGTACCGGTACAGCTAAATTTAGTGAAAACATTCACTGGGAAGACATGGGAAATGAGAATTTTTGCTATTTTATCATCGAGGTCCTCATAGCCAATGAGATATTTTAGTGTGCCTTAATTAAGCAAGAAAATTGGGTAATTATTAAGAAAATACAGTTAAAAACATTCAACAACAAATAATCTAGTGAAGGTTTTTTTAATATTGTGTTTATCTGCAAGAAAAAGATCTATTTCATTTCGTTTAAAGCGCGCATCGATTCTTTATATCGAATGAATTTCTTTCGATTCGTGAGGTACCCAAAAATTAATCTTCTTAACTAACCCAAGACATTTTAAGTGTTTATATGACGATTCTCTTTAATTATGACTTTGATTTGGTCATCATCAACTTCAATGGACTGTATAAAGCCCATTTTTCATCACCAGTGATGATTCTTTTCGGAAAAGTATCGATTTCATTTCGTTTAAAGCGCGCATCGATTCTTTGAATCGAATGAATTTCTTCCGATTCGTGAGGTACCCAAAAATTAATCTTCTTAACTAACCCAAGACATTTTAAGTGTTTATATGACGATTCTCTTTAATTATGACTCTGATTTGGTCATCATCAACTTCAATGGACTGTATAAAGCCCATTTTTCATCACCAGTGATGATTCTTTTCGGAAAAGTATCGATTTCATTTCGTTTAAAGCGCGCATCGATTCTTTATATCGAATGAATTTCTTTCGATTCGTGAGGTACCCAAAAATTAATCTTCTTAACTAACCCAAGACATTTTAAGTGTTTATATGACGATTCTCTTTAATTATGACTCTGATTTGGTCATCATCAACTTCAATGGACTGTATAAAGCCCATTTTTCATCACCAGTGATGATTCTTTTCGGAAAAGTATCGATTTCATTTCGTTTAAAGCGCGCATCGATTCTTTATATCGAATGAATTTCTTCCGATTCGTGAGGTACCCAAAAATTAATCTTCTTAACTAACCCAAGACATTTTAAGTGTTTATATGACGATTCTCTTTAATTATGACTCTGATTTGGTCATCATCAACTTCAATGGACTGTATAAAGCCCATTTTTCATCACCAGTGATGATTCTTTTCGGAAAAGTATCGATTTCATTTCGTTTAAAGCGCGCATCGATTCTTTATATCGAATGAATTTCTTTCGATTCGTGAGGTACCCAAAAATTAATCTTCTTAACTAACCCAAGACATTTTAAGTGTTTATATGACGATTCTCTTTAATTATGACTCTGATTTGGTCATCATCAACTTCAATGGACTGTATAAAGCCCATTTTTCATCACCAGTGATGATTCTTTTCGGAAAAGTATCGATTTCATTTCGTTTAAAGCGCGCATCGATTCTTTATATCGAATGAATTTCTTTCGATTCGTGAGGTACCCAAAAATTAATCTTCTTAACTAACCCAAGACATTTTAAGTGTTTATATGACGATTCTCTTTAATTATGACTCTGATTTGGTCATCATCAACTTCAATGGACTGTATAAAGCCCATTTTTCATCACCAGTGATGATTCTTTTCGGAAAAGTATCGATTTCATTTCGTTTAAAGCGCGCATCGATTCTTTATATCGAATGAATTTCTTTCGATTCGTGAGGTACCCAAAAATTAATCTTCTTAACTAACCCAAGACATTTTAAGTGTTTATATGACGATTCTCTTTAATTATGACTCTGATTTGGTCATCATCAACTTCAATGGACTGTATAAAGCCCATTTTTCATCACCAGTGATGATTCTTTTCGGAAAAGTATCGATTTCATTTCGTTTAAAGCGCGCATCGATTCTTTATATCGAATGAATTTCTTCCGATTCGTGAGGTACCCAAAAATTAATCTTCTTAACTAACCCAAGACATTTTAAGTGTTTATATGACGATTCTCTTTAATTATGACTCTGATTTGGTCATCATCAACTTCAATGGACTGTATAAAGCCCATTTTTCATCACCAGTGATGATTCTTTTCGGAAAAGTATCGATTTCATTTCGTTTAAAGCGCGCATCGATTCTTTATATCGAATGAATTTCTTTCGATTCGTGAGGTACCCAAAAATTAATCTTCTTAACTAACCCAAGACATTTTAAGTGTTTATATGACGATTCTCTTTAATTATGACTCTGATTTGGTCATCATCAACTTCAATGGACTGTATAAAGCCCATTTTTCATCACCAGTGATGATTCTTTTCGGAAAAGTATCGATTTCATTTCGTTTAAAGCGCGCATCGATTCTTTATATCGAATGAATTTCTTTCGATTCGTGAGGTACCCAAAAATTAATCTTCTTAACTAACCCAAGACATTTTAAGTGTTTATATGACGATTCTCTTTAATTATGACTCTGATTTGGTCATCATCAACTTCAATGGACTGTATAAAGCCCATTTTTCATCACCAGTGATGATTCTTTTCGGAAAAGTATCGATTTCATGTCGTTTAAAGCGCGCATCGATTCTTTATATCGAATGAATTTCTTTCGATTCGTGAGGTACCCAAAAATTAATCTTCTTAACTAACCCAAGACATTTTAAGTGTTTATATGACGATTCTCTTTAATTATGACTTTGATTTGGTCATCATCAACTTCAATGGACTGTATAAAGCCCATTTTTCATCACCAGTGATGATTCTTTTCGGAAAAGTATCGATTTCATTTCGTTTAAAGCGCGCATCGATTCTTTATATCGAATGAATTTCTTTCGATTCGTGAGGTACCCAAAAATTAATCTTCTTAACTAACCCAAGACATTTTAAGTGTTTATATGACGATTCTCTTTAATTATGACTTTGATTTGGTCATCATCAACTTCAATGGACTGTATAAAGCCCATTTTTCATCACCAGTGATGATTCTTTTCGGAAAAGTATCGATTTCATTTCGTTTAAAGCGCGCATCGATTCTTTATATCGAATGAATTTCTTTCGATTCGTGAGGTACCCAAAAATTAATCTTCTTAACTAACCCAAGACATTTTAAGTGTTTATATGACGATTCTCTTTAATTATGACTTTGATTTGGTCATCATCAACTTCAGTAGATGGGCTGACAATATTTGAGGAAAAAAAGGCAACGCTCTCTATTTTTTCAGTTACAAATAGTACAACTAATATTGACATTGAATTTCGAGAATTTTTATTGAATTTTGTAGAAATAAATATGTGTACATATTGATAATCCATAGTATTTTTATGCATCCATACTTGGAATACTTTCAGTTATGCTACAAGTCTCAATTTTCCTATTGAACTGTATCTTCGTTAACTGCTGCTAATTCTAGTACTGAATTTCAAAAACTACATTTTTAAGTATTTTCCAATTTTCATATTATAATGTGTTGATGGCCACTAGTTTGATGACCCAAGTTGATGGGGTACCAGTCTTAGGCAATGCCGAAGAGGTAACACAATAATCAAAGTTTGATAACTACTTAAAACTTGAACAATGTGGAAGGTAGAGGGTGGTACCAGGTATATCGAAGAGGATTACATTAATTGCATGCTGTTAGGACTGTTAAGAAGGTTACGAAAGAAAGGTGACTTGGAATTCTCTGAAGAAGATAGCTTGGAATTTCTGGAGTATAAGGATTATTGTTTTATTGAAGACATTGTTCGGGAAAATAGTCGAAAGATGAAAAAAGTCGTGAATTAAAGTACAATTTTGTAATGAGTGATTGCTTAGTCATTGTTTCTATTATAAGCATTTAAAAAATGAGTTCCTAATTAAAAATTGTTTCACTATACATGACAAACATACGTAGAAATTTGTACTGCTTACTAAGATAATGCACTACTGATCGTACCCTGTACGTACTTACTTTGGACGTTTTCGTGGTAAGGATTTGGTTGTAAAAATTTGCTTATCTCAGCACGAATAAGAAAAAATTATGAAATTTTGCATATGATCAAGCTAAATCAGTTTAAGAGCGCTGTCAAGATATCGCTGGTGTACTGGACATCAACTAACTCAGTTTAGAGTCATTGCTCAAAAAATACGGAAGTTGAAGGACGATAGTTGTGAAAAAATTCATTAAAAAACATTCTTTGTTATTGTAAAATAATATTTTTGATTATCACAATTCACAGGCCATTAAATTACTTCTCTCGCCCCCAATATCCCAAATCGAATACTTCTTACTTTTACCTGTCTAAATTCGGTGTAGTTTAGAAATATTGTTGTAATTTATGGCGACAGATTGGCAATTTATTAAGAAACCAAAGCTGTAGGTTTCATATTTGACGTTAATATTGGATTTTTTCTGAAAACATCACTCACAACATTTCAGATTTATTTATAGATGGTTCGTATGCCACTGATGTAGAAATTGAATTCTAAGAAAACTGATATCACTTCTAACATATATAACAACTTCAATGTACTGTTGTTAATAAATTTTACAAGACCGATTAACTTTTGCTAAGTGTTTTGCCACATTTTCTCATTCAAAAATCACAACTTGGGTGGGCACTTTACAAAAATACGTCTAATATTCCACACGAAAACACAAAAAGGGACAAGGTCAGGAATAACATACAAACAAACAAAACACTCGAAAGTCTCAGAATCTGTAATTCATCTCTAGTTAAGTAGCAACATTTAACGCAACACAAACCATTCAAAATGTCAAAAACAACGAGACCTTCAATGAATTATGGACTATGATGTTTAGGTTAGGGAGAAATGTCCCGTATTGTTACCAAACTGTAACAGGCTCTGATTTGCTACATCTATTTAATTTAGAAACTGGAGTATTTATTTTGAATAATATTCTTCAATAACATCAAACATTTTGTCCAATGATGCTGATAGTAATAAACTAATTGAATCGGTTTTTTAAGCGGGCGTAAGTCTTCGAATGTCAGGTTTTGGTGGTTTTGTAGACTAAACATCAGAAAACATCGCTTTTTGGCGATTTTATCACAAGTGGAGATGAGTCATGGGTCATGGATTCTGTTGTTTGATTTCTAGCCTTTCGCCTGTTATCTGCAGTCAGCTGTTACTAAACATCCTTGTATAATCCAGTACAATCCAATAGGCTTTTTAATGGTTTGCTCAAGCAGTAATAATAGTCCTTTGTTGAGTTTCCCAATTGTATGGCAAAAATGTCCATCAACAAGTTTGCCAAAATTATTTGATGAAGCTTCTATCTATGACTATCTGATTTCATCTTGCATAGTAGAGAAAGAAAATTATAATTCATGTGATGACGATGAAGAAAATGAGTCAAACATTTTAGATTACAGTACAGCAAAACCTATAAATCCCTTGGAACTACACTTGGAACAAATGTTTAAATGATTTTTCACTGTTGTCTTAATACGTTTTTGACGGTATTCCAAACAAGGTTTTGAGAAACTCACAAAAAAATATTGATTTTCTAAAAAGGATTTACTTCCTGTATCGCTACGGTATACTCCATAACAACAATGTTTTTTTGCATCCTTTTTTATTGGTAACATTTTTTATTTATTAATTATGAATATATGAGGCACATTTTTTAAGTAAGTACCGTTTTGGAATTAAAAAAAGTGTGAAGTGCGAAGATATCGCAATAATTTTATTTCTACTGAATTTCCGTGAATATTGAGGCACGAGTCATAACGTGGCACCAGTTTTTTAATAACCCTCCTAATAAAATTCTGCCGCCTGACTTCTTGTTAACCACCGTATCATAACTGTTTTGATTTCGTTATCGTCTTGAAGACGCTGACCGCCCAGGTGTTTCTTCAAGTGCAGGAACAAATGGTAGTCGCTGGGCGCCAGATCAGGACTGTAGGGAGGATGATCTAGAGTTTCCCATTGAAAAGATTTGATGAGATCTTTGGTCAAGTTTGATCAAAAAACTGATTCAATTATGAAACATAACGATATAATATTCAACGTGTAATAATTAAAACAAATAAAAAAAAATTGCATCGAACACAAGTCAGAGACAATTTCTTTGTGAATTTAATTCAATTCAGATTGAAAATTTTGTAATTTCAATCAAATATTTATCATAAGGTAAATTTACTATTCAGTGTAATAATATTATTCACTCAATTAACTTGAACTCAGTTTGAATAACAAAATATTTTTTGATTCACATTACCTATCTCTGACAAGTTTCATGATATACTTGTGATTTTTTCCAGGTTTTATTTTTACATATAATCCCCGTCTTCTTCTAAACCAGAAACTTACTAAAATTTATTTGAAAATAAGAGGATTAAATGTTTTAGACTCAAGCATAAATCGAAACAGCGTAATTATCGCCATCTATCAAATTATTCCATCACTTTTTTTGTAATTCTAAAATGAAGCATAGTAAATCAAAGTCTAGAATTTTTTTTCAATCTACAAACATTGTTACTGAAAAATAATAAACAGTTAATTACTTTCCAAGTAAGATTTATCATAAAAAATCGTAAAATTATACCTAGTCTCAGCAAATTTTCTCAATTCTTCTCAAAAACACTCAAATTTTATTATAATTTGAATTCACACACAATGATTAGTAATTTTAACCATCATATGTTTCGCAAAACAATGGTAATTTTATAAAAAAATTTACAGTGTATTATACAGAATGACTAAATTATTAGCATGTCAAAGATGGGACGATTCAGTATTTCTTAATATAGGGTAAAGCCGACAATTCACAGACACACCATTCGGGGAATTGAAATAAAAACGTGCTTATTAAAATCTTGTAAAATGTAATTAAAACAAGTGAGACAATTATTGGGGTAGTTTTATTGGATACATAAGCCTTATATACCCCAATAAAACCTTATTTTTTGTCCTTTTTCCTTTATTTTGCCACCGCACTTGTTGCATTCCTCTGAAAAGTTTCTACAATCTTAATGCAACCAGCCAGAACACCGCAAACAATTTTTTTCGTATGGTAATAAGAATGCAAACATCTTTCTACATCGTATAATAATGAGATTCGTAACATCCGATACAAGTGTTTTCATCAGAATATTCTTCATTAGATTCACTAAGCTGTAGCTCTTCTTTACATTCCGATGATAAATAGACGCCTTTTAGAAATTCTTCTTAATTTTTGGATTATACAATAAACAACTTCTTCCCTTGCGACTTCTATTTTTCTCTAAGCAGTATAAGGGCTGTTAAATGAATTACATATGTCAAAACCTCAACGTTTCGTTCCTTTTTACTCAATTTATAACGAAACTATTTGTAAGGTTCTTGTTGGTGTTTCGTTTTGTGAAACAACGGAAGAAGTATGTCTGAAGGTATGTCTGAAGGTTATTTGTATACTTAAATGACTGCACTATATCTAACTGATGTATCAGAAATCCTAAAAAAGGAATAGAATCAAGATCAAAGGGATATATCCCCGTAGATTTGAATCCTGAAACGCCAATTATTGGTATTGCAGAGTTGTACCAGGCAGTATTCATTTTTTGTGGTATTGACTTAAAGGGCCACCTTTGTTGTTAATAAACCAGGTGGTGACTTCTTTAGACAGGTACCCAACTTTTGTATGGCTTAAAGTAAATGTGTCAAACTCAATTTTGCAGAGGGCCATATATTAAGTTTTGAATTCGTAGGTGTGCCAGATTGAAAATAAAAAAAATTAACTGAATTATTATAACATTTTATTTATTAAATTATATGAGTATATAATAAACGGTTGTTAAAAATCATATCAAAGTTATAAGAGATGGTAGGTAATTATGTTGAGCTCGAGGATCCGAATATCAGACTTGTTTTTGACAAGCTCAGGTATCATATTCGTTGTAGTTATTTTAAGAATTGATTGGAGATGTTCATTCGTAAGTCTCCAGACTTTTGATATATTATGTATAAAATGTAAGATCTCATTAAATTTTTCTTACAAAATACTATCCGATTGACTCCATTTGCGAATGAATTGATGACTGTGAAGCTTCAAAATTGAATGAATGGTTGAAAATTAGGAATTCGATTTCATTCATTTTGTGAAAGACTTCAAAACGATTGTTGAATACCGGAATCAAATTTAGCAGAAGTTGAGACTATTCATCCAATTTTTTTTTGGTTCATTGTGCCAAATGATTTTAAATGAGGAAAATGGTCCACAGTTTGATTTTTTACCTGATTTTCCTACAGCCTCAACTTTGTTTCAAATTCTTGAAAATATGAATTCATTTGAGTGACAATTAGGTTTTTACCCTGTAACTTTATATTCAGATCAGTCAAGTGTTTATTTATATCTACCAAAAAGGCACAATCAATCACGTAATGCAAAAAATCTTTCTAAAACTACTCCTGGACTGAGTCAACGGCGAAATAAGGGACATCAAAAAACTTTTCGTCCAAATCTTGTAAAAATTGCCTGAACTGTCGGTGATTTAGTCCTCTACTCCTTATAAAATTTATAATTTTTATAAACGTTTGGATGCCAATGATTCCTGATGAATTATACAGTGAAATCCCACAAAATTCCCTGATGTTTTTTGTTTTAATTTAGTTACAACGCCGTTGACTTGAGAGTACGAGTTTTTAGAACATCCTTAGAGAAATTGAATGAAGTCTAAAAGCTCTAAAAAACTGATTCTTCTCTCTGTGGCACGTTGCGATCGCGGGCCTTATTGATACGGCCCAGGGGCCGGAAGCGGCCCGCGGGCCGTATCTTTGACATGACTGGCTTAAAAAACCTATTATATATCGCACGTACATTATTTTTTTTTGTTCCGCTGGTATAATATCTTTTTCTTCTGATAATTTTCTTCACAAATGGACATTACGAATGTAGTGTACTGATAATTATCAGTTTTTAATTTTTTTATACTTATTTTTTTATTTAAATGTCGAGAAAACCGTTTTCTCGACGCTAACATTAAACTGTTTCTTTCATATTCTATCAAGCTAATAAGAATCAGAATTCAATACTAGTTTCTAACTAAAAAAATCGTAATCTCTTTCAAAAATCCTACTCCTAAACTTATTTTTTATAAACTCATCCACATTTTCGGCGTAGATAATAAATCAACAAATTTTAGTTCAGTAAAATTTATTCTTTTCGATAAGTCTAATCCGGCTTACAAGTAAAATTATATTATCCTAATCCTAGTAAAGCTGGGTTGCAGTAAAATTTTCATTTCAAACCCGAATCATTTTATTTTATAATTATAATACTTTCTATATATTTATTTCATAAAATTAACAAAAAATTGAATACTACTCGTGGATTTAACAATTTCAAAGATATAAAAATATGTAAAATGGTGAAACTGTTATTTTAATGAATACGATATCTTTGTTGTTGAAATGTTTCTCGTAAGTCAAAACTGAAAAACACTATTATTGGTATTACTCAGGATAACCATGAATTGTTATAATTCAAATTGATATAACACGTTCCCCGTGTTGACCATAAACACTGCCAGTATTTACATAGCAACATAACCAAAACCCTGCACAATTATTATTGCTGTCAACTTTCCAAAGTTGTTGTTTTTTAAAGTGTACGACATGTAACTGTACTAAAATCGAAAAAATCACTTATTTCCTCACATACAGTTATCTAATGTCCTCAAAATTCTTACAAACTGAATGAGAATAAACAATTTTATAGTCCATTCATTTAGCGGGTGAAACAAACTATTTATAACAGACTGAAGACTTGACTAAAAATATTTCGTGGTAGTTGTTGAATATGTAACTTTACGCATTGCTTTACACCGATGGTATCTTAAGTGTAATTTTTCTGTAACCATTCCTCATAACTACATTTTGGAACTTTTCGTATAATCTATTGTACAGAAGTTGGCTATGATGTGTGCGACAAGTTCCAAGGAATGTACGTTTTCCATATATAAGCAGGTCTACTTCTTGTATAAGACTTGGAGAAACGAGTTGCGACTTATTTAGCAGAACCATATCATTACACCAGTAGAAAAATAACTGCTGACAAATTTTTTAGCAGCAAATCACTTACAAATGTTGGTACAATAAAAATAAAAAGAAAATTAAGATATTAATTCATCTAGTCGCATTTTAGACCTATACAACAATAGTAAATTAAATTGGCAGAAGATCAAAACCAATTTTGTTAATATCAACATGATGATAAAACAGTAACTCATAATCCGAGATAAAAAATTTGAATCAGAAATAATTTAATCAATCATAATGCACTAAGGGAAACGTTTATACTACTATGTCCTGTTGGACGTTGAATAACTGAATTTTTACAGATTTTATGTGTCGATTAAACCTGATTGAAGGTTTGAAACAAATCCCGAGTAAGATAATTTCTTTTTGAATTCTCCGAATAATTATTCTCCCAACAAACACAATGCCTATCAAGAACTAGACTGTGCCATCGCCAAATAGAAGAATCTAGGACAATTTGTGATTTTGCTTCTGTTATGTTCGACCTCATCGACAAGATGGCGATGGCGAAGGATATGTCATAAGATACCACGAGGACATGCTGCATTATTTGCAATAATCCAATTTGTGTTTCCCCCTGTAAGGTCTCCTTGTAGATGGATTCCTTAGAGCAGATTATATAATTTGTTTCTTATTAAATTGTTTATTTCGTTATTTCATAATATGTATAGGTCTTTACAAGCGTGGATACAAGGGTGGTCATGGGGGTCGTGACCCCCTACCCTAAACCCTGATTGATTAACTTAGTTTTTTGTTTCTTATAAAATGGCTTAAGTAGTAATATGTAAAAGTACGAATTATATTATTATATATTATTTAAAGTCGATGAGGAATTTAGGTTTAATTAAAGATTGCGTAAAATTCGTCATTATGCTGTCAAAAACAACGTAATTAACTTATATTTTGTGGGTAAAAGACTTAAAATGCCATGTCTTTGGGGGAGGACTCGTCCTAATACTAATGACCCCCCTTTTGTCAAGATTCTTGACACGCCCTTGGGTTTTTAAAATTTAAAATTATTTCGATCGATTCAAAACATTAATTATTATTATTTCACCCTGCTTATTACATAATGTTAACTACCATCAACATTCAATCAACATAATTACAATTACAACATTAAAACCAATATTTAAAGGTGTTGAAACCTAATATAGAAATAACTTTTTGACTCCAATGAAATATTTTCGATTGATATTTAATTGTGCGTTAACCTCTTCGTAAAGTTAAGTTGAAACATTTTTAATTGAGACTGTTAAAACATATTAAACTAAAATTTAAAAAAATCCCCCTCAATTATCCTCATAAACAAAACAAAAATATTTGAAACGCACTTAACTCTTACTTATGATTTTTTCACTAAATCAATGATATTTTTATGTCAAAAACTAATGTGTAGATACACCCTGTACATATGTATCCTTCAATTCGAATGCCTTTAATTTTTTTTAACAAAAACAATTAATACCAAGCGGAAACGGAGATCTTATCAAATGACAAGCACTTCAGCGCAGATGGCCTTAAAGATTTTAGCACCTGATCAAAAAGTCATTTCTTTTCTTATCTACACATTTTATTACAATGCCAATAGGGCCCCGTTCACATCTACTTTGATATTATTAAAAGTCATAGTTTTATTCATTAATATTAATGACGTTATTTAGAAGCTTCTTTAACATATCATCTTGCAATGTCAGCCAGAATTATTATAACATAAACATTAGTAATGTTACAGTACAAAATATGACATATTATCCCGTACTACTGGCCCCATCTGTTGTATAATTTGTAACGAGTATCAACTTTAGAAAGTGGAACGATTAGCGTTACATGTCACTCTGTTTCTCAGTCGGTGTGACAGCTCTCCAGCCTTTTACAAACTAAAGATTCCTTCCTCAACAGGTTGATTGATGATTGAAAAGATGATTCATCAGTTTGTACTAAATAGAAACGTCATTTTGCTCGCGCACTGTATTAACAACTGAATTGTCAACGTTGATTTGTTAAAAGTTATAAATATATCTACCACATGCAACGAACGTTATTATAAGCCGGATTATACAAGAAATATTATTGTATTCATTTATCTATGAAAGCCATTGCACTTTGTTAAATCTCAAACCAGAGCATGGTCGTTTTATAAATATCACAAACAAACCAACAAACAAATTGTTAAATGATAAAAAAGAAGAAGTTAGGTTAGGTTAGTTTTGTTAAACGTCATAGAAAAAGTATATTCATATTCATATAAAAAGTTTCAAGACAATATTGAGGGAATAACGACAGGAATTTATATTAGTGTCAAAAACCGTAAAATTCAAAACTTAAACTCCGAATTTATCTTTAAAGTTCATGGAGTAAATTGGGAGGAAATGGAGGGATAAGAATTGAGAATACGAAGATGGTTCCATACATAAGAACAGCGGTAGTTGTTTGAAAAAACCACTGTATTAGATAGTACACAATCTATATGTTTCAAGTTTGAAGTTCTTTGGTGTGTGTTTGACAGTCATCAATAGTGAACGTTTTCAGTGAATTTGTAAACATGGAAAGAATTCATCGTTATATGATACAATACTTTTATTTGAAAGGCCTTAAAGAGAATCCACAAACTAGTACTGGATGATCGATTTCAAAAAGTGCTGTACATCGCATATTAACTGAAAATTTGGACATGAGAAAGCTTTGCACAAGATGGGTGCCGCGTTTAATTACAATGGAACGGATTTTTGCATCGTTTCGTAACTAAGAATGAAACGTAGGTCCATCTCTTCACGCCCGAAACAAAAAACAATCAAAACAATGGACTGAAAAGAGAGAACCGGCTCCAAAAAAGGCAAAGACCGTTCCATCTGCAGACAAGGATCTGGCGTCGGTTTTTTGGGATGTGCGCGGCATAATTTTCATTGACTATCTTGAAAAAGGTAAAACTATCAAATGCGATTATTATGCGAACTTATTACAACATTTGAGCGAAGAAATCAAGCAAAAGCGGCCGCATTTGACTAAGAAGAAAGTGTTGTTTCATGAAGACAATGCACCAGTTCGAAATTAAGGAATTAAAGTTTGAATTGCTACCTCAAATACTCTATTCGCCAGATTTAGCCCCCTCGGATTATTTTCTGTTCCCAGACTTGAGAAAATGGCTTGGTGGTCAAAGATTTTCCAGCAATGAAGAGATGATGTCGGCAGTTAATGGCTATTTTGACGAGCTTAATGATTCTTATTATGAAAAGGATATCGAACTAATTGAAAATTGCTGAGAAAATTAAGTAAAATCCATTTTTTTTTCATCGTATAGTCGATATTCACATCATTACAAAGCCAATCGATCTATACGTGACTGCGTCAAAAGCATTTTTCAGTTAAACATTATTTAACACCGAGTTTTTAATGGAAAATTGTTGTCAAAGTAATTAATAGTAGTTATTAGTTAATAGTATCTAGTAATTACTAAATAATCTTTGAATAAATACGAAAATAGCTGAAAATCTTGTCAGTTAATGACGTAAAAGTTCATTTTTAAGAATTTCCAATACCAATAAATCTAAATTATTTACATCACATCGAAAGCCATTACATCGGCCATCCATTTTGACTGAAAGAGCTATTAAACGAAACCACTAATTTTGAAAAGTGTTCAGTTAAAGGAGAGTGGTCGGGAAAAAAAGATTATTGCTTTGTAACCCATAAAACAGCAGATGAGCCTCAACATGAGATAATAATGGGCGGTACCAAAATGCCACTGGATCGACGGTTAATGTTTAGGTTAAATAAATCAGAGAATATTTATTTATTTGGACCCATGCAAGACTATTGGCTTTCAAACATAATTTTTTAAAATATAGATTTCAAAATAAACAGACAGAGAATATCAAGTACGAACACCATCTATTTTTTCAATTTACTTAGTTCAATATTTTTAGAAAATTCCGTCACATTTAAACCTACAAGATATTTGTAGGATCAAAAATTTGCGATACTCAAACGGTCTATTTGAATATCGCAATTATTTCAAACTTGAAAATTTCTTTAATAAGTCTTTTATTCACTTAATCTATTTAAATACTAGCACCGGACTTGTCTAACTTATAGCATAAATAATTATTCACTAATTCTTAACTAACTTTAATAATTTATTTAAATTCTTAATTTTTAACTTCGTTCCGTTAATTATGACTTGTAATTATTAACAAAACTAACTCCGTTAAACAAACTAATTTCTCAAAAATTCTAGGAAATAAACAAACAAAACAAACAAACAAAAAACCGTCCTAGAAATAAGTTCTGAAGAAACCAATATAAACAACAAACGGTTGTTTATAAATAACGCATTTAAAAAAGCGTCACGAATTCCCCAAATTTTAGAATTCCATTATAACCGAACAAAACCGGCTTCACGGCCAATATTATGAACGAATTCGCAATAATACATAAACTTTCTTAGTCAGCCAATATTATCACGTTTTGGACTAAAGTTTTATTTAAAAAGTTCTCCAAGATGATGTATATTGGAATTCCTAAACTCTATAATCACGATCTTCTTGAACGTAAAAACGTTCTTGTGAGCACAATCCTCGTACGAAGACCATATTGACTGTGTTTTTATTTCTGGGTGTACCAAACGTTCACCTACTTAAAAATTTGAACATGTCCAAACATTTGAAAATAAGAGCGAGCTTTTGATCAGTATTGAGCAATCATCATATCACCAACCTTGCAGATAACTCTATTAAATGTAACTTTGATAAATATTTAGAAGTGGGACTCCATCCAAACTTACTCCAAAAATTGTTTCGAGCATCTAGGGTTGTTTTTAGTACATCGAAGGTACTTTAAAAGTGGGAGAGACACATATTTTCTGTCATAACACCTATATCGGAATAGAGCAATAGCACATGAGGTTTAAAAACAAATATTAGAGGTCGGGAAATTACTCCGATATGTAACCATCACTTCCTTCCCTCCCTGCGTGTTTATCTATGTTTTTTTTGTGTCTAGAAACAGTTCTGATGTTGTAGCTTCATAGTATACTGATGGACACAAGATTTTCTGCACCGTATAGACTTGACGGTTATTTACAATTATTTTCATTCACTCTTTTATCTAAGATGAGGTGATTTTTCACTTTTTGTTGTCATTAACTCACGTTTTGTTTACTTTCGAAGTGATCGATGAAATTTCTAATCAGTATATTAAAATCATGGTGTGTGGCTGTGTACGTGGACGATTCAGCGGGCCTCAACGGGCCCCACATTTTCGTCCCGCGAATATATAACAATTTTACCCCCTTATTTTTGGACTAAGTTTTCGGCTGACATATTTACTCACTAGATTACCACTTTTAGAATTATATTTGCGTGACTTTTCTTCGATTTCTAGTTCTTTCGCTTTTTAGTATTATTAGCATTATTATTTGCGATGAAAAATTGATTTATGTAAAGAGCCCTAGCATAGAAAATCAGTTGTTGAACAAAGAACAAATACCAGAACAGATCGACTCGAGCGAATTGTGCGCTTGATGGAATCATGAAGGTTTAGTGTATATAGTGGGCGGCATATCCGAATATAAGAGGTTTTATTGAAGAAATTGTCCAGATTTAGTTAACCGAGAGCGGGTACTCATACAATAAGACGATGCTTATTTGCATACTGCGAAATTAACGTCGAAGAAGTTGACGATATTGAACTCCTACCACCTCCAGTATTTATTCCGGACCTTGTACCGTTAGATAACTATTTATCCAGATCCATCGCGAAATTTGCTTCACGTTGAGTTAAATACATAAAATACTTCGAATATTAAGGATTTCTTTTTAAATTTTTATGTACAAATTTGCGAAATGGGTCCTTAGGCCGACCCTATTTAACTACAAAAAAATTTTAAAAATCACGCAGCGCCTTTCCTCTGCTTTTTATAAATGGCAAATGCGCCTTTGATATTCAATTTTTTTATTATAGAAGGCGGTTTATTTACAGTATTTATTTCAAATAATTTCAAGTCTATTTATTTATTAATTGTGTTTCTGTTTGTTCTAGAACTTTGCAGAACATTATTTGGGTATAAAAGTTAGTTTAGTTTTAAATAAAAAATCGTGGCGAAAAGATTGAATCAGTAAAAGTAACCGCAGAAATTATCTAATTGATATATATAAGTAAATTATTATTAAGTTAAGTGTATAATATAGTGTGTAAATAAATTAAGAACGTTAGAGACAGTGATTAATTTACCCCACGAATAGAAAGAGTGTAAATAAATACGAAAAATGTACAGTATAATTATTTAATATAAAGTGAATATTGAAAATCGACATTGTTCATAATACAAACTCTATAATTTTCATTCATATTAATAAAAAGTTCTTATACATCTCGTTAATCAAATATGTTTCTGCATATTTGTATTTTGGGGTTATTTCAAAATTTTTTATTGTAACTGTCATTTCTTAGAGATGAAACCTTGGACTTAACTAACTAACAACATTATACAACTTTCAATATTCGTGCACTATATTAGTGAACCAAAACTTGAATTGCTGACTAACAAAAATAGCTCGAACTCGAACGGTTCAAATAAGAAAAAAAAAACGATCTGAACAGGCACAATTAAGTTCCGGATGGACTTAATTAGAAATCTTTAAATCCCCGAATAATTGAATGGCCCAACGAAACCAAAATGTAAATTTAAATCTACTTCCAAAGTCATATAAAGAATATTATTTATCGGCGTGGAATACAATAACACAGTAATGGGTGTAGCGGTTCGTATATTTCTAGTGCCTTTGTTATATTCTCATTCGTCTGAAATGAGTGTTTGGTCCACTTGAACGCGATCGGGTCTCAAAGCTCTTCTCAACAATATTCGGTATAACTAGCTTTCGGTAGAGAGGCATATTTCAGACTGTACAAAGCTCAAGCCGATCTTGGGAAACTAAATTAAAATTTAAACTTGGTACAATCGACCAAACATATTATAGTCGTTGAAAATTATATTCTTCTTCTTCTTCTTCTTCTTCTTCTTCTTCTTCTACACACAAATATAATACGAAGATGTTCCAGAAAATTCAATCGTTCATCAACAGATACTATTTACATAACTCCACTCGACGTTTTGTTTGAATCTCGATTAATTCTTGCGGCATTAATCGACAACTGTTTATAGTTCTTACTTAATGATTCTAGAGGGAGATGTATGGTATCTTTAAGAGGTCCGAGGAAGTACGATAATCGGCAAGTGTTGGTACTATTGCTTCTTTTGTATCCTCGATATCCCATGCAGGTGACGACCTCATCGTGAACGATCTTCAAGCGTCAAATCTCTACTATTAAAAATATTAAACCAACGCTGTAGTTCAGTTTCACATATTGTCCTAGCTTGTCTTAACAATATCCGAATTTCATATCTATCGCCACTCCGTACCCTCTGTATTTGTTTGTTTATTAGTTATACTTGAAATTTTTTGATAAAATTTCTACCAATCTTAAGATTTAGGCCTCCGAAACACGTAATATAACGTAAAAACACATATACAGATAATTATAACGATTTAATTGCGAAGGTGGTGGCGGCACGACATCCTCCCGTCTCCCCCCGTACTCGAGACGATCCTCGCGCCCTCTGCAGGAGGTTATAGCTTGTATAAATTACAAGTCGGGTGCTAATTGCCCCATAAATTTAAAGTCGACTCCTACCGCCGTCCCCGAACCACCCCGTCTCTTTCACTAGTTTTAATTAGTTGCAAGGTAAGTACTTGCCAGTATATTTATAAGTAACTACCTTGTAGCAAGGGAGGTTTCTTAGCAGACATTTTCCACGTCGCACGCAAATATTCCTAGGTGGGGAAATCAGAGGGAATCGCTTACTTTCATTGTAATAATGGTCTTTTAATTGTTTACTTATATAAAATGCGTGATTGTTTCAAAAAAGAGTTTTTGTTGTTTCAATTCACCAAAAAATGTTTGAATTTTAAAAAAAAATTTGCAAACTATTTAGTACTAAATCTACACAACCTGGCGTAATGAACTAATTTTCTAATTTCATTTCCAACTAAACCTTTTTACCTAAAATTATTCATTTTATAATTACTTTTCTCATAAAAACAATACATTACACGACATCTACACACCAAACTTAATACGAACTTTAAAATTTTCATATATTGCAGTTTCCTTGAATGAACATTACTCTTCTACTTAATAGATGTCACGACGTTACTTCTATAATATTTACCAAGCAAATATCAATAATGCATATATATCAATAAATTTCCATTATTTGTTTAAATTGTCTTACCTTAAAAATCTTACAAACTTTATTATTATATGTTTCATTTGGACACATAACAATGCGACGTCTGCTGTGTAACTTAGAAAGTAAAATTTTAGTAATGATTAGTTGCTTAACATGACTGTAGAGGTACTACAACCTATTTTGTTCATAGATGAATTTATGAAACTAAAATTTTGCTAAATATTGAATTCAATAATTATTTCATATAATTTAATAATAATAATCCCCACAAGACACTTATCTTAAAACTTCATAGCTGCACAGGTTAATTTCTTAACCTGATTTAAGCCTTTTTCTAATAAGAATTCTAGTCCGTAATTACTGAACATTAACCATACTAAGTATATCTAGTATTGAAAGTATTTGTACGTACTTTTCGGACTCTATTATCATAAGTATATTTTTTTCATTAACAATTGTTATTCATCTATTTTGCTGCTTATATTACTGTTTAGGCAATGGATTTATTCTATGAATTAACGTTATCTATGTTCTATGATTAAACAGTTTGCTTTAGGTTAGATTTTTGTAGAAATTTTTGAAAATGTGGAAAAATGTAGCTTCAACAATAGTTTCCTCATTGAAAACACAGAAATTTTTATTTCCTCATGAATTATTATATCAACCAGTTAGAGTAAGTATAATTCTATCTAACAAACCTTTTTGTTATTTTTGTAATAAACTTTTCAGACTACGTTTATCTTGAAAAGGAAATTTCCTCCGCAACTACATAAGAAAGGAAAACCACAAAAGACCTTGAGAAGTAGACATTATGTGTATGAATTAGTTCAAAATATTGCTGGTGAAAAACAACCTAATATGGAGGTTATCCTTACTACATTTGTAGAAGGTTTAGGGAATGTAGGTGATAAAGTATCAGTGAAACCGAATAAAGCTTATAACCAATTGCTACTTCCTGGTTTAGCTGTCTATGCAAATCCAGAGAATGAAAAAAAATATAAGGATGCTATAGATGACCAGAATGTAATTAAGTTCAGTACTCCTACAGCGGCGTATGTAAGTTTTGATGAAAATTCCAATTTCATCTAAGCATTGTTGATATTAAACTAAAATTTATTATTTGCTAAGAAATTTTGAGAAGGATCTTATACGAAACCTTAGTTATCAAAAGTTTTAATTTCATTGAAAAGAAATATAATTTGAATAATTATGAACTAAGGTATCCAGTGGCGACCTGGGAGACGAGAGAAACTGGACCCTCCAAGATCCAAAAAATATAATAAAGTTCTATGAAAAAAAAATCAAATAATTTATATATTGCAAGATGTAAATAGAATATGTTGGTTATGTCAATGCTATCTTTTTCGTTTAATTTCAATTGATGTATGTATAGTATAAAGGGACACTCTTTCTCCCCCTGCAAATAAAATGGACCTGTGCCGGACCCCCAGAGGTTTTGTGTCCCGACCGACTCCCCCCCTGAGTCAAATTCTGGGCACGCCACTGAAGATATAGAATTTCAAAGGTAGCTAGAGTCGGCAAAAAATGATTAACCTTTAGGCACAAAATTAGTAAATCCCCCACTGTGTATGTTATTCATTTCTATTCTTGCATTTATAATTATTGTGACTCTTCTCTATGTGTGAAATTTTCTTGGTATCCAACAAATTTTGTTTTTTTTCCAAGTTACCTTATGGTTTGTTGTAATTTTAGACTGTTAAAACATTGTCTCGAATGCTATTATCAGTAGTTATGAACAAAGACACGCCTTGGACATTAAAACCTTGGCATGTGAAAGCTTCATTCAGAAAATGTGGTTATAACGTTCCGGAAGAAGCTATAACACTTCCAGAACAACCCATATCTGGACCTAACTTGGATTTAGAAGACAAAGAATTCTTTGTTACAGTTACAGTAAGTAACCAATGAAGGATCATATACAACATGAAAATATTTTCTCATTTTTTTTTTAGATAAATAAGCAAGAAAAGGTAAACGTGCGGTGTAGGTTACATCATTGGAGTACAGAAGTAGCAACGAGGTTACCTCATGTTCACAACTTCTGGGAAACACCAGCAGAACCTATTATACCAGAACAGGCACCAATTTTAGAAGCTCTACCCAAAAAGCCACCTATCAAAGTTAAAATAGAGAAAAAAAAAATCAAATAAAGTTTTTAATTTAGTTTAGTAGGTGGTTTTATTCCTTAAATCTAATAATGAAACGTAATCACAGATTAAATAAAATTTATATTTATTCTAAACTAAAATTTACAATTATTATCCTTTTTATTTTTATCAGACACTGTATACTTGTCATAACTCTTAGTAGGATCATAAGGTTCCCATCTGCTAGCAGGGAAAATGTGCTTATTTCTTTCATACCAACTCCTCAGAAGTACTTTTCCAGCATGTGAATCTTCTTTTTCTATTGAAGCATCACTAAGAAGCCTTATGTCATCGTGAACATCAAACTGAAAAAGAGGACCACTTTTGCCTCTTGCCTACAAAATAAGAAAATAACTTTTTAAATATTTCGAGGCACACAGTTAAAGAATCATGCAGGGGTAAAACTACTTCTACAAGTTCTCCACCTCATGTCTGGGATAAACTCAAAAACTACCAAATATATTTTCATTGGATTTTCACTAACAGATGATGGAATATAATTTAGATATAAATAATTTCCTAGTATCATAAATATTGAAAAAAAGAAAACGTCAATAATGACTATGGAAGAGCTAATAGTCAATTCATCAACTACTACTGCTTATATAACATGTTTGGAAGATTTTTTACTTACTGAAAACACTTGACTGCTCTTTGAACATTAAAACATAAATGAGTCTTTGAAGTGAGCAAAGATATTTTATTATACACCAAATACAAGACACAAAAAAGGTTAATGATTAATTGTCACAAAACATTGATTACCACTGTAGATAAAATGCAAAGGGATGAATCAAAAGCACAACAAATCAACATGAAACACAATCTTACAAAAATAAGAGAGGAAATCTGTGTAAGAATTGGATAGAAGAAATGAAGATGGGAGGAAATAAAACGAAATACACGGGTTAGATAGGATTGGAAACTGTTCTGGAAAAAGGAACCCATGTAATGACTCAACTCAAACAAGTCTTACACCTGAATAGGCATCAAGACTAAGCTAAATACATCGTTTTATTTAAATATTTTCTGTTTCAATTTTTCATATGTAACAGATCTACTTACTTTAGTTACAATAAAATCATAGAATGTGTAATGGTGAGGTAAAATTAAATCTTCTTTGACGTACATCAGTTGATCTGCCATTACCGTTTTCAACTCTGAAAATTCCCTCCTCAATAACTCCAATACTTTTTGCAAAAACTGGTAAATCGAATTTCCTATTTGATAAAAAATTAATTGTATATATTAAGATTGGGTAATTAAGATACTATGTTATAATTATATAGTTAGTAATAGTCACCTTTTTTAACCCTAACTGTTCTTCTATGCCCGGAACCATCCCAATAACTGAATGTTATATCAATTTCTTCTTCCTTTAATTTTTCCTGTTGCTCAGCCCATTCTTGTCGTAGTTCCTCTCTCATTCTATTCTCCTCCTCTTCTCTTTCTCTATCTGGCAAGAAACTGGTGTCTACATTTGGATCTTTTCGAATCTGAAATATTTAAGCATTATGAAATATTTTAAACCTTTATTATAATTTACTCACACCTTTTTTAAATTAGATTTGTGAATTTCTTCGTTAGATCTCTTAAAACTGCTGGATTCAAGTATTTCTTCATCTTCTTCGTCATTGCCTTCTGCTTCTTCAAGAGAAAATGATAAGGCTTGTATCTAGAATCATACTTGAAGCTTTTTACTTTAAACTGAATATTACCAAGTGAAAACAATGTAATTAATTCTAGATCTGTATATTGTTACATCAGTAATGTTATTGTACCTGTTTCTTCTGTTTATTTTTTTCTGCTTGCTTTGCCTCCATTTGTTTCTGTTTCTCTCTCTCCTTCTCAGCCTGTTTTTGAGCCAATTTTTTTTCTCGTTCTTTAACAATATTCTCCTGCTTGGCTTTCATCTCATCAAGAGTGACCAAACCAATTGTAGAACTCTATGAATGTAAATATTGAAACCATATGTGGTAAATACTTGTTATATGGTCAAAGAATATGAAAATTGCTGTTTTTCAACATCCATTAGAGATAACCCAAATTTTAAAATGTATGTGATTTTTAATAAGAAATTTCCAATATTAGATTCCCAACATTAAAGTAGCAGAGACGTTTGCTTTTACTTACTTTAAGTTGTTGTTCCACAGCATCATAATGTGTTGCAAATTTATTTTCAATATTGTTTAGTCTTAAGTCTTCCTCAATTCTTTTTTTCCTTATTTCTAGATCCTGCATTTCCTTTTCTCGTTTTTTCATTAATTGCATGGCTCTACCTGCTTCACTTGCTGCTCCTTTATAATGTGCCATTTTTACAATATTTGGTAATAACTTTCAACAAAAGTGCATACAATCAATAGAACATACAAACAGTAAAAAGAGTGTACTCATATAATTTGAAATGAAAGCTGACATAAGAACAACAGTACGAAGTTGCTTGCTTTCCTGACATTACATTTGCGTTCAGTGGAGTACTAAAATTGATTGGTGGAAAATTCTTAAAGAAAGAAAATAATTCAGTAGGACTAGGACAATGATTTGAGTGTTATTTTTGAAATTTTGTAACAGAATAGGTTATTGATCTCTCGTCATTGTTTTCTGTATGCTGAAAATTTTTCGCATCTATCCATCTCGATACAAACATCACCTAATTAATTAGATTATTTAGTATATCTTTAATTACACCTAGAGGTATACAAGTAAAATATTGATTGATAAAAATTGTTTAATATTCCATAATTATATGAATAGTCATCATTTTTTCTACTACTCCACTGGATGATCGAAGATCGAAAGTTGAAACTGCAATAGCCGATCTGTCAAAGTACCACAGATCATATCAAAGGGTATGTTCTGTGCAAAGTATTGTCAAGGTGGAGGCCAGGAAACTAATCAAAGATGAAGAAGATTTTATGATAAAATTTATCATCACATTTAATCATTTATGTAATACTACTATATGGACAGTTTAAACGTGAAGGAATTCTCCACTATTAAGGTGCCGACAACATACTATTTTATTTCTCGTTCCAGATACCTCGAACCGAGCTGGAACCTCGAAGGATAGAGAAAGCGTTATCATTCTGTCTTCCTTAGTCGGAACAGCTTCCACTTATAAACTGTCCATGTGGAAGTATTACATATAGGCGTTTAATGTAATTTAATTACCAGTAAAAAAAAGGTCTTTAATTTTCAAATTTAAAGAATAAAAAATTCTATTTTTACAATCATAAAATGAAGCGGAAGATGTTAAATGTTCCACAATAAAATGCTAGGTACTTATAAATTAATAAAATGTAATGAATTTAGAAACGAGAATACTGTTTATGTGGTATTGCCATCTGTGAAATTTGGTAATCAGGACACAGCGCCCCCGGAGTTTGGAGCCCAGAACCAGTAATTATCACTAGTTTTATTGAACATAGTTCGAGAAATAAAAATCAGTGAAAAATAACATAAATATGTTCATATATTTTGAAATCTTAAAATTCAATTTTATGACACTATGCTATGCCATTTTGTAAATCAGTCCATAAAAAGTGGAAAATGAGGAATAAAATGTTTCGATATCTCGCTTCGTTTTCGAGACATCCAAGTCGAAAAACCTAACCTAACCCTACGGGAACTTCACCTTTGAAAGCATTCGGAGTGTAGTTTTTGTTTGATAAGCTCAAAACAGCATGTTTCTTCATTTATTCATCGATGAAATCATGAAATTTCTGCTAAATACTTTTCTTATTTTATAAACGATACTGACCAACCGACAATTAATTATTTCTAAAAAATGTTAACTTTTTCTGTATTCATAGTACATTATGCAACATAGGATTGTTGAAACGGTATCGATATGAATATATATATACAAAATCAGTATTGAAAACGATATATTTTTTTTAATTATGGAACTGCAACCAGCCACGAAAATTATAATGTAATAATAACTAAAGTGAAAAAGTTCAAGTCAGTTTCAGTAATGAGAGATGTGTTCTATAAAGCGAATCTCGAACTAACTTTTGGTTGTGACTTCCAGTAATTATTATCTGTAAATTTTTATCAGCAGCCATTTCCTAGAGCTTCAGTTCCTACAAAAAATTATCAATTTTTACGATGATGGATTCACGTCTACTAACAGTAAATCACATCAATGGTACATTGCGTTGTTAAAAGTTTCTTATTTTATAAATTTTTAAACCTGGACTACGATTGAAGCCCTGACCGGATGTCCTCTATAGTAGGACAAATCCAGATTAATGGCAACCCTATGTTTATACTGATTCAATCTTTAAATAAATCCTGCCATTTTCCAGGTAAAAATCATTAAAAAGAAGTATTTCTAGTTATTCCTATTTCCTATAGGAAAGTGACAATTTGATTTCTTGCCACACTAGAAACAAGAAGGAGTAAATCCATATCAGCTGTGCCTTGAACCAAGTTTCTAAGTGAGGTGATAAAAACAATGATATTGATGAAGGAATTAGTTCAGGATGTACTGGGAACAGCCGTAATACAATATAAATATATTCGAGCATGGTATTAGGGTAATAAAGTGAACATTTGAATTACAAATATCTTTATTTATCATAAAAATAATCATAAATTATCAATACACTGACAGACTGAAATTGTTTTAATCAACAAATAAAGAACTAATCGATTTGTCTTTTTGGCAATATGTACACTTTCTCTAACTAATTTACACTAAACACAACACAACAATCAATTTAATATAAAATTACCTTTAAGGAATGGAATGCTGCCGAATATTTACAATCCTAACTCCGTAAAAAACAACTAAATATTAAAAAAAAAACAGTGGCACTTGACACATTTAAACATCGAGGACCTTATAAGTTACAAATAAACAACAAATTTTCATGTAACTACTTTTGACCAAACTTCCACTATTTAAAGCTTCGTGAAGGTTGAATTTCAATATCCCCAATAATTATTCTTTAGCATATAATAGTGAATTATGCAACATTAATAATTTTTTTATAAAATATATTTTTGCACATTTGTCTTTTTACATTGAAGACAAAAATTCATTAGTCAGTATAAAACTAAATTTATTAGTATATTTTGAAATTTTTAAGATCAAATAGAATTAATTTACTATGAAATTTGAATGTGTTTATCTGTAACGAACATTTACAAGAAGTCCTCTCGCTAAAATTATAATAATAATCACAGACAATGTAACTTAACAAAAAGAAAAACAATCCAATCACTGGTCAATAAAAAAAATCTAAAAACGTATTGCCGCTTCTTATATATATTTTTTTGATTGGACAAAATATCCAAATTTTGATTATTGATGTTATTTAAATCCTAATATTGCATACTTACTAATGCATTATTTTTTTTTCAATTTGATTATACTTTTTACAATAAATTATCAGTCGGTTTTCAACATTCAACCAACAAGCGAATGGTTATAAATGAAAGACAAATAAAAATATTGGTTGAACATTATAACTAGTATCATGAGAATAAAAAAGTTAAGTGGAAAAAACACTGAAGAATTATTTTAAATTTAGAAATATTATGTTCGAAAGATTTTAAGCAGGTTTATGAGACAGTAAATAGAAATAAAATGTATGCTGCCTTTAATCTACTAAAAAACATTGTGAAATTAGTCAAGATGACATTAGATAACTCACACAGCAAAGTAATGACTGATGGAGTTGTATCAGACAAATTTAGGCTTGAAAAGGGATTGAAATGAAGAGATCGCAATATGGACAGTGACTTTTAATCTGATGTTGGAAAAAATTTAACAATATGGCAAGATACAAACAACAGGGCTCATTTATCACCATGAACAACAAATAATTGCATATGCAGACAATTTAACTTCAATAACCACAACAAAAAAAGAAATGAAATTGAGGCAAACAGTGATCTATAAAAAGGAATATATTTTCAGGGACATACACATCATCAACTGTAACCTGTTTAATATTTGTCGCAAGGGGACAATCTGTGTCACTGGACAACATGTCATGTAGTGTGATATCTTCAAGAGTCTCTACAAGAGCAATTCAGTAATTGACAGTAATCTCGCAATTATTCAAGTTGATATCTGCCATATTGCATCGATTTTACACTATTAAAAATATTTTTCCACTCAACTTTTCTAAATCAGAGTTGCTGAACGCATCAGAGGTAGCTTCATTTTTTTTTGGAACCACAGTTGACAAATAATACTGACGATACTGTCAACTGCATCTTTTTTCATTAAACAACCATTTGTACTTATCGATATTATACTGTAATGTTTAACAGGAAGCATTTACCTTGTAAATTTAGAAATTGAAAAACGCCGTTTAAAATCATCCGCGGGCGATTTTCGATCTCTAGGGGGTATTTTACATCCCCTGGTAATTTATATTTACATAAATACTATACAATTAACAATCTTTGGTTGTATAAAGACGTAACTGAGCCAACAAAAAAGTACATCGGAGAACAACAAATCATAACCTCAAAATATACAAATTATTTTGTTATAATGGATGTAAGTTTGACACTAGGGTCTTTCGTTCCCTGCATCTTGTTATTTTTTGTGTGCAAAAAATTTATATAAATTTTTAAGTGAGAATTACACCAATAACTCAATTCAACCTTTACTTCTTCAAAATTAAAAATCTGGTTAATTAAACTGCACCTGGATATTATTTTGGCAAAACTAACAAATTAATCATAAAGTTAGAGAACATTGGAGATGTATTTAGAAATTTTTTGAAATAAGTTAGTCGAAATACAATTCCTTAATATTGATGTGTGTAAAAGAATTTGTTATCCGTGAGGTCATAATTTGTTTCAACGACGGTTTTACTAAATAAAAATAATACTAAAATGTCTATCAAGACAATAATGAGATCTAATACAATCCTAAAAAAAACAACTCCCTCTTTTCTTTCTCTTTATGTATATAGATATCAAGGCTTAACCTACATAATTACAAAATTTACATAAGGGTATCAATATGTCAACTTTGTTGAAAATTTACATGAAAAACGCTGAAGAAATTCGTCTGTTAAAATACCCTGCCTGTTCAAAGTTACACTACCTGTCAAAAGTTTTGGCCCACACTATAAATGTTTGATTTATACGCATGTTTATATTTTGTCGGTGAGTGCGACAAATTAAAACTTGTAAGTACCGGCTGATTTGTTTATTCTTTAACTGTCAATTATAGTGTTTGTGATTGTAGTTTATACTTTTTTGACTAAGACATCTTTTCGTGAGTTTGTATACGAATTGTATTCGTCCTAGCAAATTCAGACTTGTAAGTTTTAAAATGGGTAAGGCCTAGGAACAAATCGTGCATTAATCGCAAGTCTTCATAGTTCAGGAAAAACTAATCGTACCATTGCCGTCGAATTAAAAATACCTCGACGTACCGTGGACTACAACGTGAAAAAATAGGCATCCACCAGAATCTTTGGCGATAGAAAATGTTCAAGACGGCCGGTCTTCTGCCCCAGAGATAGCAGCTCAGATCAATGAACCTAGAGATCAGCCTTCTACTTCTACATTGAAAACGTGTTTGGTAAGGTGGCAGTGAAGAAACTTCTTCTAATGCGTTAGAAATAAGAGAAGAAGCAGTGGACTAAAGAATATAGAAAGTGAAGGCATAAAAAGTAGAAGGAAGCTTTATGGAGTGATAAATCAAAGTTAGAGGTTTTTGGGTCTAGAAAAGCAGATCAAAACAAGAATAGATGATAGATCCTTTGATAATACCGACTGTAAAGGATCTATGATGTTTGGGAGATGTTTTACCTGGTGAAAATTGAAAGGATTTTGAACAAAGAAAGAGGTGAAAAATATTAAAGGAAAATGTAATACCTTCTAGCCAGCGCCTGATAATTATCTTCCAGCATGACAATGATCCTAAGAATTCCTCAAAGCTATACAAAGAGTATGTAGAGGAAGAATGTACTGAAAATAATGATTTAGCCGTCACAATCGCCCGATCTCAATTCGATTGAATTGTTGTGGGACAAATTGGACAGGGTAGTCAGAAAGCAGTAATCTACTTCTCTCTTACATCTTTGGAATATCCCGAAAAACGAATGAAACCAAATATTCGACGATTATTTATAAAAACTGTTACAGAGAATGCCAAAATTGTGCACCGAAATAATAAAAGCAAAAGAGGATTATATCGATGAAGCAAAAATTTAAATTTGTAATAATTACAAACTGTAGTTTTATTATTGTTATAATATTTGTTGTATATCACGCAAACTATAGGGTAATCGAAAACTTTTGACCGGAAGTGTAGGTATCTTCAGAATTACAACACCGAATCAATCACTTTTGTTCCAAAATTAAATTTACATATTTTTATCATGAAAATACTCTCAATTCCACAAAAAAATTCATAAATATCTTTTCTAACCACTCAAAAGATAATTATACTCATTAAATATCAAGTATTCTTCATATTTTTATATTTCTTTTTGATATCAAATTCAGTTTTTTCCCCTATTAGTTCCTCTATTTATTTTATTAATTGTCCTTTATTACCGCTATATAATCATTTTATTGACGCTTATCAATTTTTTAATTCGGTTTTGACGTTCAAAAGATATGGAGACATGTACGGGTACTTGTGTATGTATAGACCAGTTTTTAAAGCAAAAACCTCCAAAAAGGTCTCAATATAAATTGAACAATCGTTTGAACATCTTTGAGGTCTATATTATATATAGTTATATACATTATTGTGCCTAATTATTTTTGATTGATAAAAACTTTCTTATATTTGTTTAAAAAATAATAGTGTATTGTACACCTAACGTAACTTATGGTTCTATTTCAAAATAAAACATGTCAGAAGTTTTGATTATTGCAATAGACAAATTTCTCAAAATAAATTGAATAAATCAAAATTTGAGAATAATTCAAGTTTTTGTTCATCAAAATCACAAAATGTGTACTGTACACGTTTTGTATTTATATTTCAATGTCAAATTTTTGAAAATTTCTGTACTAAAATTTCTCAAATCAAATGAAAATCACTTTCTTTTCTTTTAATTTGTTATTTTTTGTGACTACTATTTTCAAATAATATTTTACTGTGTTATAGATCAAATGACGTTATTTTGAAAATTTGTATTCAATATCCACTGAAATTTTTATACAAAAATGAGATTTAATATAATTTGTCAAAAACTTTTTAATATTATTGCATCAAAACGTATATTTATATTACAACAATAAGTAGATAAGAATGTTTTCTAAAAATGTCATCTGGACCATAACAATAAATATGCTTTGGAACAAATACGTAACCTCAAAAATGTCAAAACATTAATAGTGATGTAACTAGAATGTAGCAAAAATGATAACAAAAATTTTTCTCAAGTACTATATATAAACATGAATTATATATAAATAATAGATAAATCAATATTTATAAAAGTATTTAGAATATACATGCAATGAAATAGTTTTTGCACATTTTAACACCACTCTAGCAATGCCCTTTAAAATTTGAATAGGTGTTGAGAAAAATTTCCAAAGTTGCCAAGCCTGTTTTATCCGTACCATTTTTTCATTGAATATCAGCCAAATCGTTCTTTAACAAGGAACATAAGTTTTTTCTTTCCCTTGTAGGCTACTTTCATGTTTTCTATGAGCTGAGTAAATTGCGCGTGACCGTCGTGGGCCAACACAAATGTATCTCGTGCTTTCGTTAAGAAATCTATGAAATCTCCGTAATGTCGAGGTGAGATGTGAGTTAACCTATAATAAATAAAAATATCAATTACACTTTGCTTTTACCTTATTTAAAGTGTAAACTACTCACCTAGAATGCGTAGTATTGATATAAGCAGCTACTGCAGCTTCTAATAATTGCCTCAGAGGCGGTCTGTCATAAGAAAGTGGTTTTATACCCCCACCGCTGCATCCTCTTCCGCCGCGATGAGGGTGGGGGTGTTTACCACCATCTAATGGAGCTGGATGCGGACAACTGATACCGGGTGCTGTCATGCTACACCTTCGTAGAATATCCGAAAGGACTGTAGCGCACTGGACGTTTTTCACCAATAAAGGTATCATATTTGAAAGCTCAGTCTTTCCCAAAGAATGACTCAAAGCACACGCCCAGTGGATATCGTTTATTGCAGGATGAGTATCCTTAAAACATATTAGAAATATAATCATATGTAGAATAATATTTAAAATAAAATTATTACCTGATTGTATGCTAGATGGACATTCTTCATTGCCAACATGGCTAGTTTATAAGCTCTTGTAGGATATCCGCGGTGTTCCATGTACCTAGCAATGGTAAATAGTTGGGAAGACGTCATGATGTGAGATGCAGCATCCACAACAATCTGATAAGCAGTTTCAAAGGCTAGAGCCTCGTTTTCGCACAAGGTCAAAGCGTTCAAGGCACAATTTGGAGGGTCCTAAGCAACAAAATAAAATTCAACTTTTTTTTTCAAATTAATTTTATAAATATTATACCGACCTTCGTGGCACATTGTAGCGCCAGAGTGCGGGCGCAACTCGACAACTCTTCTTGCTGTCCGAAATTCAAATTCAACCGCATGATGGTACTGTGAGACATAATGGTAGTCGCTACTGGACCTGTCGCTTCTGTGGCTGTAAAAAACTGGTACCAATTTTGCATGATGGAGATTAAAGCGTCTACTCCAACTTCAGTTGCGCATGTTACTAGCCATCGCACCATTTCGCGTCTACGCCAGTTCAAAGAAGACAATGTCATTCTCATTACCTGAAAAAATAAATATGATGCAGTATTTTACTTTAGACTCTTCGTGATGATATTTATTATTTAAAACGTTTTTGCTCAAACTTCTATTGCCAATTGAGTGTTTGGAAAATTCAAAGGTAGACTTAAGGATAAATACCATGTCAAACCAACCCCAAATTTTTTCGAACAGTACAACTGTTATTTTGTAACTCATCCCGCCACATCTTAGTGTATTTAGGGGTTAGAGTTGAGGTTTAGTTGCAATATTCGCCAAGTCTAGAGGCAGTTACGCCAATTTCAGTTTCAAAATCCGCCTAGTTTTGAGTTGTTTACCCTTTCCACAGGGTGTTTGGATTTATTAAGAAAGATTTGGAAAAAAAGGATACTATTCTTAAGCCGGAAGAGTATGAAGATGTTCTGAGAAAACATGGAGTCACTGTCCTGGTTAAAGACTGGAAGTTTGATTCTAAAAAAGTGCAAAAAACCAAATTTGTGGCACTTCAAATAGTTCAATAAATCAAAAAGGATTATGCTGAAAGAGAACAGGAAGAAAAATAACATTCTGGTCCAGGGTGAAGTCTTTTATAGAACTGAAACTTGTCAAGCAAAATATGTTACAAAACCAAAGTTTCATATGTCTCACATAAACCAAGAAGTCATGAACAAGGGCTTTAAAGCTGCAAAAGTAAAGGATGTTGCGAAACTGATAAGGGTGAAAAAACCACGAGACGCTAAAATTTTATCAAGATTTGGAAAGCTAAAAAGCCAAAGGTCCCAACAATGAAGCCGAAGATCTCAATAATGAGGAAGATGGAAACATTAGAGTTGATGAGGAAATTGATACAGATATTGTGTGATCTGGTTTAACAATAAAGACTGTTTACTTTTTACAAAAACATTAAATTTCATTTTATAATACTTTGCACTTTTTGTACTGGGTCTAGAGTCAGTTCAGCCAGTACGGTGTAAGATAGAACAATAATTGTAATCTGGAAACGGTGGCACTACATCTTCATCATCGGACGAATGTAAAATATGAAAAAGCACTAAATCATTTTAGTTCTAAAGCTTTTTTATTGATACTGAATAACTGTAAACTTTAAATATTAGAAAAGGAACGTTTTTTGAAACAATATATGAAAAAACTTTACAATGTGTAACAAGTAATTTTTACTTCATCACTATTTGATTATTTACAAGTCTCTTGGTTACCCACAACCACCTTATTCACTGGATTTAGTACCATTTTTTTTCTGGCTCTTCCGAAAATGAAACATTTTGACACCAATGAGAAGGTAACAACGGAGCAGATGACAGCTAACCTTCCACAAATGTTTTCAGTGATGAATTTTCAAATTTATTTTTTTAGATAACATCATGACTGCAAGAAATCAACTCTTAGTGGTACCAGAAGATTTTTCACATGAAAATGTCCATAAAATTTTAGAAAATATAAATAAGTAAATTCACAATTTAATATTGGATAATTATACATCCTGAGGTATAAATGATTTCTATGATTAACACTTCTATAAATGAGGATTTTTTTGTTCAGCTGCTTATTTTGACCACATTTTTTGGTCTCTTCCTGTAACATATAACTGTCGACGATAAACAAATTGTCAAAAGTAAAAGAAGTAGATAGTTCCAGAAAGATCACATTAAATACATCCAAGGAAGAATAGTTATTGTTAAAGTTGAAATAAACATAGGTTATGTGGATTATTATCCACCTATTTAATAATATATGTAGAAATTAAATGATCGAAAAGTACATTCGAATAAAAATAATTCTATTGATAATACCTGTAATCCTAATTCGAATGCTACACTGAGTAGTGTTGGGTGTCTAGGTCCATTTTCCGGCGTGGCGAAACGAAATGCATCTTGGGCTAATTTAAACAAATGGGAAGAACTGTGGATATGTCTCTGAGATGATTCTAAAACCGTCCTTAAACGCATCACCTCACCTATTGAAAAAAATATAATTTTATTTTGCAAAATGTTACAATCTACTTTGGGTTACCTTTAGCTGCACTCAGCATAGTCGAACTTAAAGCACACTGCTGAGTTTCGATGTGTCCTAAAGTAAACCACCTCGGTGATCTGCTCATCATCAAAGAACTACTTGGATTACCTCCTAAAGGATCGTCGGAGTCCTCGTGTTCCTCTAACAGAGGTAACCTCATTGCCCTCAAACCGACTTCGTAGGCTAAATCTGGGTAATAATTGAGAAGGGATAGAAATAAAAATCTCGCAAAAGTATGCATGGGAATACTTTCTGGGTGGATTCCGATACCTAAGCCACTGGTGGGACCTCCTTCTAAAAGGATTATAGCTTGACGACGCAAGACTGCAACTAAACTATTATCCAATTCAATTTCTTGAAGTTTTGCAATCAAACGATCTTCTTGTTTGCACGCTTTTTCCTATATTCAATGAAAAATAAATAAAAACTATAGATTCGTTATTGTTAGATACAAACCTGTGCGTAAAGTCCTACAGGCATGATTCTCTGTTGACCTAAGCCGATAAGAGCTATCTCAAAAGCTAATGTTAGATATGTCTCTGATCTATCTCTTGAACCAACTACAGGAACATGATGATATCTAGGCCTTAGATTACTATGTTGATCTTCCATACCTACTAAATCTAAAAATACAATAGAAAACGTTCATTTGCTACTATCCTTAACTCCTATAGAGATTAAATCCAATAATTTACTTACCTAAGTAACTAGTTGGTGTTCTAGGTCTTTCGTGTTCTGGTACTACAGATGCATCTGCCAATGTGTCAAAGAGACAACCGATTGGATCTAATGGATGACCCACCCATCCGTCTAAATTAGTAGGCGCATTTACTGATGTTGTAGTACAAGAAGTAACAGTACATTGACCTTGACATCGAGAAGTACAAGCTGTCACCTTAGTTAAAAAAATATACATTTTTATTTATTACATTTTTTATCAAAAAAAAAATTAGTACCTTGCAGCTAGGTGGAGTTTTAATACTGGTACTCGCACTGGTGTTTTGTTGACTTTCATGCCATTTTCTTTGTGCTATTAGTTGTTGTTGTTTCATTGTACGCACAACTGAAACTGCCAATCTAAGAGCTGCTTCCATATGGCCATGTGAACGAAGAGAATCGACGCGAGCAGCACATAAAGGAATTGACTCTATAATTACAAGCAAAAAAGGATTATTATTATTATTATTACATAGCATCTTCCTGTACATGGAGTTGGGAGTAAGGACAATAAGTAACAATGATACATTCGTTTGTAGGTCTTACAATGGTTAAACTGCATCATCACCAGTGTAATTGTGAGTGTTGGTGTAGTGTCAGTATTCTATTATCAATATCCTGATGTACTTACCGTGCCATAACGGCTGTCCTTGTGAATTAAAACTACCGGAACTAGAGGTATCAGGAACGTGAGAACAGTAAGTATCACTAGATAAAATATTCTTAAGATGCATGTTATCCCAAGACATCCCAACGGCATCTAATGCTCTATGGAATATAGATCTCGGTAAAGTAGGTGGTTGTGATTTGGAATTACCAGTCAAACGTAGACGTTTACTATTCCTAAGAAATATAAAAAAATGTTTACTATGATTAGGGATGAAGCTAATTGAATAATGGACAAAGTTAGCCACCAAAATGTGTTGGAAGCAGCAAATAAGAGACATAAATCATAGGAAGAATCACGACTCAAAATAAATATGAAGTGAGAAAACTCTACTGCTAGAATAAGGAAAATATCCTTGATTCTATTAAAGACTACAAAAAACTAGGGAAAGGATGTAGTTAGACTCCAAACTAGCTGTCGATATTACCTTGTGATGTTACCGTGTAAAAAGCCATTATAGTGAAAAAATTGAAATTACCGTTAAAAAATTGGAATTACCATGGAAAAACTGAATCTCCTATGAAAAAAATTGATATTACAGTGAAAAATGTCAAATTACCATAAATAAATTGATAATTTTGTAGAAAAAAAACAATATCATTATGGGAAACTTGATTTCCCGTGAAATAACTGAAAAATGTCAAATTACCATAAATAAATTGATAATTTAAAAAAAAACGAAATAACCACGAAAAGAAACAATTTGATTATAGAAAAATCGATATTACCGTGAAATAACTGAAATTTTTGTGGAAAACGCCAAAATTACACTGAGAATTACCATGAAAAAACTGATACTCCTATGAAAATTAATTTTACCGTGAAAAATGTCAAATTACCATAAATAAATTGATAATTTTGTAGAAAAAAAAATAAAATAACTATGAAAAACAAACAATATCATTATGGAAAAATTGATATTACCGTAAAAAAATTGGAATTACCATAAAAAGAACTAAAATTACCATGGAAAGGGCCTATATTACCGTGATAAAATTGGCAAGCCAAGATAAAAAATTACTTTTTAGCGGTTAAACCTACAATTTAGAGCAGGTAGTAAGCAATAAAAACTTCAAATTTATACAAGGAAACAACAGCTGAGGAAGAAAAGGAGGAAAAAAATATTTACTCTGGTTAGAATTAGATAAGACCTAGAAAAGGATGAACTGAAAATTTTGAAAATTACACAGGAATGCAACAGTTAACAGATGAAACTGAAGAAGAAAAACAGATCAAAGTGTGAGATATAAAAGCACAAATAAAAAGGAATGGGTAACTCAAAAATGTTGAAATTTAGTTATGTATAACTACTTTTCAAAAAAAAAGTCAAATTAAAGAATATTTAAGCATAATAAACTGCTCACCTATGAGTATAAGAATTAGAATCTTCTTCGTCATCATCTTCTGAACTATCCGATGAATCGTACATAGCACGATTTCTGTCTCTTTCTCTCTCTCTATCGCGATCCCGCCTTTCCCTTCGATCCCTTTCCCTGTCAGCGTACCTATCTCTATCACGGTACCTCTCATCATACCTATCACGGTCCCTATCTCTAGTTGAATACTGAAACAAAAATAAATATTCCATACATCAAGAAACAAAAACTACTTAGTACTTTCGGTACCAATTATAAGAATAATGGAAAGATTGTGATTGATTGGCTAAACTGTAACTTACAGAATCTCTCGATCCCTGTTGCTGTAATCTAAAATCTGGATCTTCTGGTGGACATACATCTATCACCGCCCATTTTTCCAAGAGCTGTTTCCAATGTTGTTTTTCTTGTTGTGTGCAATTTGGATTCAAGACGATGCATACCCATAAAGAGCCCAACTGATCCCAGAGCTGTCGACATTTATCCGTCATAGGAGTACCTTGATTACGCCACATTTGCAATCTGGGATCAGAAAGAAATTGTTCGGTGATGAGGGTCAGCATTCGTGCGCCGTTAGAATCCTGTGCTCTCAGCATCTCTCTAACCTATATAAAAGAAATATTAGTGAATTATCAACAACCACAACTTTATTCAAAAGTGACACATATATGGGTAAATATAAAAATGATCACGTAGACATAATGCAGAGAATACAGTGGGAATAACAGTTGATAAACTTTGTAAAAACTCGATTGAAACTTTTAACATTTTGAGATTAATGAACAAAATGGCCAATGAAGGTAATGGCGGCCACACTGTTTCTATTAAGCCACAGTACTTTCTAGCATCCCCTAAAGCAAAGAAACCCATGTAGTTCTTATCCACCTAGAATGAAACTGGTTGGGAGAGCCGCCATTGTTTTGTACTGGACTCGAAGACTAACCTGTCATACAGGTGAGTTTTTTCTTAAGCAGTGATATCAGGAATATTTCATTCGACCTATGGTCTTATGTATACTTTGGGTAGTGTGTCGATTTTGCACGATTTATCAGATAATGTCGTAGTGCTTTATACAACTGCTGCAGAATAGTCGGAGGAACATGGGGCTTAAAACCAAAAATGATTTGTGTGTTGTGTGATAAGGTAGGCAGCTTTCATATGGTGGCCAAGAACAGAAACCTAAATTGGGGAAATAACCCTAGAGAAGTTGCAAGTCATACACGGTCATACCCCACGGTACAAGCCCTCTTTGAAGACCTTCATAGAAAGTGAAGTAATAAAAGCATACAAGGAACAGAACATGAGCCCCAGTGACCTGACTGGGCAATGGACAATTGCAGAGATTGCGTTCCCACGACGTTCATTATTATTCTATACTCACGGCTAGAAAACGGAAAATGAAGATGTAGTGGCAGGAATATATGGTCCAGGAACCAAGCTCGCTATTCCAATGGGCTCATAACCTTCCATTATCCACGCGGAAACATAAGATATACTTAAATGCAACGAAACTACCGTAATGCGAAGATAATCATCGTGCCAACCCTGCAAGCTCTTGACTCTTACAGAATTAAGTCAAAGCTAGTATGGAAATGGATCTATTATTAAGATGAGGCCCAAAGACTCGATTATTACTGCCCCATCCGTTCAAGCCAAGATGACAATGCCTGCTCATTTTTGATGGTGTGAATTCCCACCTCGACTACAACATTGTTGATGAGACTGAACAACACGAGAACCCAACATACGAGTTGCAATATTTAGCCATTTGAGGAGTATTGGGAATAGGAGTTACTTCTAGACCAAACTAACAATGAAGATATCAATGAATCCAAGTTTGACCGAATCTTTTGTTCAATATGAGATCGTACAATGACCTCAAAAGATGATCGATCTGGGTCTCCAGCAGGATCTATCCATTTAACCTCAAAGTTACACCTGACGAAGCCTTCTTGCCCAGTGAAGTCACAAATGAGTTGGAGTTACAACCATCATGTTCGAATGAAAATAAAACAATCCTTCCAAGAAGCCGGCGGCATTGAAACCTAAGAGAAATAGTAATAAAATACATGTTTGGACTTCAGCTACTTCAGACTCATCTATTTCCTTCGATGATTCATCCCACAATGAGCTCAACCTATCTTTTAAGGTTAACATGCTCACTCCAGTAAGTCGGAAAAAAAGCGGGAGATAAAAAGCAGAGCAGTAGAATTGAAAAAGGAATCAGATCAAAGAATCATCTAAAAAGCTGATAATAAATCTAACAAAATCTCTAAAACTAAACATGTGAAGATAGTACAGTCGCTACAAATTGGTAAATTACCTTTGAAAATAACGAATTCAACTGTTTGTTGGCATTGTAGTAAGCTCCTTGTGAAAGATAACTTTTGACCTGTTCGCAAACCTGCTCTTCGTCCAGATGCCAAGAATGTTCATCATCAGCGGAGGCTCCCGCTGTAGGATCAGGAGCTCCAGGAATTTGATTGATTTCCGATCGTTGTTGAAGGATTTCGTCGGCGAGTTTTTGAGCTGTGGGAAGTACTTCTGTGTGATGTTCCGATATAAGGTACTGGACGAACTTTTGTAGTTGTTGTCGATCCATTTGTAGGAGAGTTTCTACAAATTGTTATTGGTATACATAAAGTGAACAAAGAAAATTAGAAGTAGGTACTTTTTGCTAAAACGACTTATAAACCAATATAATTATATATTAGGGTTGATTTTACTTACGTTATTTACAAATGAACTCATTTTTAAATTACCCTTATAAATTTAATATCATGGTAGGTACTTGATTTTCAACTCACTGTCATTTTTTTAATTTAATTACTAAATTGATATTTGTGTACACCTGCACTTATAGAGAGCAATAGTTTAAGGTAAAATTGGCAATTCAGTAAATACAAAAAGTTCAACCGTTTCATAACAAAACATCAACTTCAAAATCGTCGAGTAAATTTCCGAAATTTTAAATGGAAACTTTGTAATTTATGTAAGTTTGGGGAATTTGTTAGATATTAATCACTCAAATATGCTCCAGTTAAGTAAATGTTAAAAGGAGCTTTTCGAATTAAAAAAAATATATTGTCAGATGAGAGGCAAAATTTCCAGATAGACAACTTGTTATAAATTATCACTGACCTAATAACCCAAGAGACCAAATTGTTTACATTCCTAGACTGACCCGTCATTGACCCTTCCACTTTCTTTGCTATAGCAACTGTAACCTTTTTCGGCGTCCATAAGTAACTATTAAACAATATGAAAAAATAGTTTAAAAAAAATTCGTTTCGTAAGGGGTTAAACTTGACTTTGCTGATGAATTTGAGTACTGAGCACACTGTTTACACCACCATGGCACCAACACTCACAGTTACAGTCCGACACGCGCTTCGATAACCAAGTTATCAGTACATAACCTCAAATTTAATTTTTTTATAGTAAAAATAATTTGTATATTTCAATTTTTTCCAGTTATATTGGAAATTTACACACCTTATCCTCGTTCTAAGGCTGCGTTCTACTTATTCACAATGTTCAAACAAAAATATTTATCATTTATAGACCCAAATTTTTGTTCGATTCGTATAGTATGGAAATAACTAATCGATAAACAAATATATACTGAACACACTACACCAACTCTAACAACTACACTGTCTGACGCGCGTTTCGATAATCAAATTAACATCTTCAGAGACTGGAGGTAAACTGTTTAATGAATTTGAGAACCTTCCAGGAATGAAGAAAGATAATTAATTTGTTTCTGACTTTTCACAATCAAGAAGCAAACCATTAAAAATTAAGAAACAAAAATGGGACCATCTTCAATAATTGAAGGCTCCTAAAGATTTAGTCTTTTTATGATAACTTGCCCCATTTGGGAGAATAATAAGAATACATTTCCTGCAATTATTTTGTTAAAATTCTGGTTCTAATATCTAGGTTCGTATAGATTGAATTAGCATTAATAAGCAATGGAATAATTCTTTTAGTTTTCATGAGTTAAAATAATTTAAATTGTGCCAATTCTTAATTGTCAAGTTTTATTCCTCTTCTGTAAACTTGCATTTAACAGTTCCGAGAGATTTCATCAATACTACTTAATACGTTTCAAACATTATTTCATATATTGGGGAGAAATATTTTTTGCAGGATATAATTGAATTCCAGCTAAAATAAAATGAAAATATTAAAAAAATAAGTTGTAATACAAAACATGATAAACAAATATAGATGCTATAAATTATCAATATACATATATACAGATTAGTCAACAACAACAATCACTTGAAATGTAACGGCATCAATCCAATTGAACTACCACCGCCTTTACCACCACCGCGTTTGCTTTTCCACCCCGTTTTCTTGTATTTACTTTTCGGCGACGTTTTTTTCTTAGGACTATTCGCGGTTCTTTTCTTTTTCCCTTTTTTATTTTTCCAGTTATATCCGCCCGTCCATTTTCGTTTAGTACCTCTCTGTGAAGGTACTGGTGGATTATTCCAATCACTTTCGTCATCAAAGCTACTACCAAACGATGAGGATTCTGTTATTTTTGGCGCCGTTCCTAAAGCATCAACTTGTTCGCGAAATTTCGACGTTATGGCCAAGAAATTTTCCCCGCATTTTTTATAATTAGCCGCAGTGACGTGCTGTATTTTCAAAAACTCCTCTTTGGTCTTTGGTAAAACGTCGGACATTGTCTTAATGGCTGTTAGATTCATGATTGCGGATAAAGTTAAATTTCTTTCCAGCGCTAATTTTCGACATTCTTCCAATAAAGCTTCGTGACATTGTACTTTGAGATTATTTATTTTCGTTTTATTGAATTTGGAATAAGATGCGATTTTCACTTTGTTGGTGTTTATAGGAAGAGGTTTAGAAGGCCCTGGAACTTGTCTGTCTTCTATAGAATCTTCTTCTTCGCCCTCATTATCTTCTATTGTCGAGTTTACTTTATTTACAGATTTTTTATTAATAGGTATGGTTATTTTTAGGTCCGGTGCGTTTAAAGCGTTAAACTTTTTTCCTGTCGTTATATAAACAACAGGATATTCTCCTGCGTAAATTACTTTATCTTCTAAAACGTTCTTCAACACCATAGTTTTTAAAATCCTTTGTATATCATTTTTATTGAATGAAGAACCCGCTCCGTATAGTCGATGTTTATCGTGACCCATTTTGAAAATTTTTTGTATTTTAGATCCTTTATAAACGTCTGCTACATGTAACATGGTTACATTTGATTTCGCTGACAGATCTTTTACTAATATTCCTAGTTGTTTGGCATCTTTTGTTACTTCTACGCTACTATAGGTATCAATATTTTCACAGTTATCGCAAGTAGTTGCCTTGTTTTTGATACAGAGTTGTCTATTAAAATTTTCTCCGAGATGTATTAATTGTAAGTAACGACGGCAGTCGACCATATTTTCTGCAAACGAAACCATTTGTTTCAAATTGTTGTTATGGCCTTCGCGGACACTCGCATTGCTTTTTCTATCCAGTTGCATCAACTAAAACAAAAATTAATCAAATTCATATTACAAATGTTATTTATCTACTTACCTTTTGTAAACGCAAAACATCACAGTAATTATAAAATAAATATGAGTACGAAATATCTCCGTCTCGTCCTGCTCTTCCTGATTCTTGATAGAAACCTTCAACTGATTTAGGTAACGAATTATGTATTACAAACCTCACATCAGGCTTGTCAATACCCATTCCAAAAGCAATTGTGGCAACTATAACAAAAAACCTAAAAAATCGAAATAAGTGAAAATATTATCATGTTATTAAATAAGTTCTACCTATCTTGCATCCATTCTCTTTGAATTGCATTACGGACTTTATCCGACATACCAGCATGGTATGGTCTTGACATGATATTAGCTTTGTTTAACATGTCAGCTAAAGATTCGCAATCATTCCTTGCTAAACAATATATTATTCCAGATTTTTTAAGAAATTTCTTTTTAATTAATTGTATTATTTCTTCACTAGCAAATTTACCTTTTTTTGGTATAACCTTAAATATACAATAAATTAACTCAATAATATTTGATTCGTGTGTTTAAATCATCTTAATTTTAGATGTCTTCTGTTAGAATATTAGTTTTTTTAATAATTTTTATCTATCTTTCAAAAACTATTGAAAAAAACTAATTTTATAACAGAAGAGGCTTATAATCAAAACAATTTATAAACATAAACATATATAAAAGGTCTAAGAAATAAAAATTTAATATTTGATTTTAATATGCACAATGTAGTCCAGAATTATATACATTAATATCTAAAAATGATATGTCTGAAAATAAGGGTACACTCTTTGAATAAATGATTATTTAAAAGGGGAGAATTGAGGATATCATTTTTTAAATGCCTGTTAAAAATATTAACAATCAAAAAAGATTGGAAAAATATTTCCAATTACTATCAGATCTCAAACCCAATGGAATAAAAATACTGCAGAAGCACTAGAAATTGAATATCAAACGATGTAAATCTATAAAACAGAATACACAAGTCCTTTTTAGTTAGGTCCTTTTCTTCTTACCAGTTTATTACCTATTCATTCAAGGTTATAACCTTATCCCACGGTTTCTTGGTCTGCCTCTCTTTTTGCAATTCTGTTATTTATATTTGTATAAGCTTAAATTTGCTTCATAACTGGGCTATACAGCAGATCTCCAGTGTCACTTTTTGAACTTGTAATAGAGCTATATAGATGTGCTACATATAGTGTCAACCTCGCTTAAAAAGGCCAAGTACAATTTCTTTTCTTTTCTTGTATAGCTTTTTGTGTCATCTATTTTATAGTGAGCATGTGATCTTGTAATTACTACCCTCTTTAAAAAATTGTATACCCCTTATTATTCAGTTTTAAAATATAAGTGAAAAAAGTATCTTCATGAGCTCTAAATATTGATCTACTAATTATAAACCACCTTGTACATTAAAAATCAATCTATTATTATACCTGATATTTAATATTGGGCCTATTGAAACTCATGATGAATCTTTTAATATTATTCAATTTTAAAATATTGATAACATCATTTTCTACTTGTTTGGTAGCAGTCGCTGTAAGGCACATAATTGGAACATCTGTAAACTCACGTTTGAGAAAAGTAAGCTGTTTATAATCGGGCCTAAAATCGTGACCCCACTGTGATAAGCAATGAGCTTCGTCAAGAATAAACCTACAATATATATATATGTATGTAAAAACCCTAACATCATATCAATGTTCACAATTTACCTAGCCAACTTTCCTCTTTGATACAAATTCTTTAAAACATCATTAACGGCTTTGGATGCCATAATTTTTTCAGGTGTAAGATATAACAATTTTATTAGTGGCTCTCTGCAATACAATTTAGTCATAATTCGATTCGTATCTTCTAAACTGACATCCTGACAAAGGTGAGCAGCTGGAATGTCTAGACCATTCATTTTATCTACTTGGTCTCCAATTAGTGCCCTAAGAGGAGAAATAACTATTGTGACTCCTTCACTTAAAATGGCTGGAAGTTGATAACAAAGACTCTTCCCTCCTCCTGTTGGCATAAGAACAAAACAGTCATGCCTGTTTAATGTTGCGTTAATAATTTCACGTTGCTGGGGCCTGAATGTTTGTAGACCAAACTTTTGATGCAAAACTTCTTCCACAGTATCTGAGAAATGATAATTTTTTCTAAATTCCAAAGTGTTATCATCCCGATCCTTGAAACTAATTACAGGTGTATCTGTATCCTCATCAAAAACATCTTCATTCCAATTTATAGCAGATACTTCTTCTGTATAGCAATGTTCCGAATTTTGTGATGTAGATGCTTTATAATAAAAACATATAAAATAAAAACGTGCCTAATCATACAGACAAAGAAATCTTTTTAAAACTTTTAGCTAAATAACAAATAATGCCTTAATTTTTGTGGGGAGTGTATAAAGACTAGAGCTTCATCCCTGTATAATAGATGTTGGATACAAATGAGTGAATTTAAATAAATTATATAAGTAATGAACAGTTGATTATTATAAATAGTGTCTAATGTAAGTGTGTAAATAAATTAAGTAAGAGACAGTGTTAGAAATACTTCAAATAAATAAGAGAATCATTACAGTATAATTGTTGCAAAAACTATTTTGAAAATAAGTAATTAAATGGAAATAATGTATACTATTTTCATATAATTATATTAGAAAACTAAAAGTTTCTTGCTATGTATCTTCAATGTGCAAGTTAATATATTTGTACTTACCTACATCATTTTCAATATTTTTTTCAAAATCATCTTTCCAATCAATAGAGTTTAAATTGATATCTTCATCTTGATTATTTGCATTCTCATTTGCGCCACCAAATATCCTTTCAAAAGTTTCATCATCCATATAATCATCTTCAGAAGCAGCTAATGACTGACTGATAATAGTTATCTCGTCGTCTAAAATTTTGTTGCTTACTGAATTTTTAGGTTTGTCGAATTTTACTTTATCATTTGATACCTCTAGTTGCTGTGCAACTGGAGATTGGGAAACAGATTCTTCAGAAACTACACAACATCTACTCTTTAAAGAAAGGAAACTGGGACTCTCGCAAGCCGAAGTATCAGATTTTAGTGGTTTGTTTGAATTACTGATTTTTGGGAAATCATCTGTTGAACTTGATATATTTAAATCATTTTGCTTCTCATCCTCAGGTATTTTTTCTTCTGTTGTAAAATCAAAAATATTTCTACTAGTCTGTACCTTTACAACGTCTGTAGATAAACATTCTTTATTTGAGCTATTACCAAAAATTGATTCATATACAGCAGAAATATTAGTTACAGTCTTTTTGAATTTGAATTTTTGAGAGCTTTTAGGAATCACTAATTTTGGACTATGTTTCGATTTATTCTTCGGAGATGTTTCCTGTGTTGTCTCTTTAACTTCAAATTCATCTGAAGAAGTGGTGCAAGTAAGTTTTTTAAAATTTGGTTTTGTGGGAGAGATATAATTTTTCTTGTTTTGATTCAAACTATAATTCTTGTTATTATGTGTAACATTATTAGAGGGTTTCGTATTATTCTCAAAGTTATTTGTGGCTTCAACATTAGAAATATGAGCAGTTTCGTTTAATGTGGCTTTAAAATTGAACTTTGACTGCTTGTTGATTTGATGAGTAGAATTATTTTTATTTGGATCCGTTAAATTTGAAGATATTTCGCTTGGTCTGATAGGAAAAGGTTCATGAAAAATAGCTTCTAACTCATCTTCAATACTATCTTTTGGTATTACCTTTTTCTCAACAGGTTTAAAAAAATGCGATATTTTTTCTGTTACGTGAGGTTTTGTAGAACTCTTATCAATTTTCTTGAAACTGAATTTTTCAATTTTGTTCATTGATGTATTCTTAAATGCATCGAAAAAATCTTCCTTGTCGTTTGCCATAGAAACCAATGATTAAAAATAAATATATTGATACACATTGAATTCAACATAAAATTATTTATTAAATCTAAAAATTTCACTTCTTGTTATTAAAAACAACTACAAACTATAATAAATACTTCACTAACATCTCGCCATTTTCTGAACAACGTCAGTTGTCAAAAATTCTTCTTTTACGATTAGCTTTCCCGCGCCACTCGATTATTTACCCAATATTCTCATTTTTTGCTCAATATAAAACAGGGGAAAATTTTAAAAAGTTGTTGATTGTGTTTTAATCATATATATAATAAGTATTACATATATGGTTGTAATTTCAACCTAATCTCATATTTCAAGTATTCACGGAATTAGTGTATGCAAATACAATATCTCAATTCTAAATATACTTTATTATTATTAAAGTATATTAGTTATGCAACACTAAATACTTTCTAACAGAGGCCATTATAATGTGGAAGGGAACGTGGTGGAAATAGAATGATTTATATTTTTGCAAAAAATATGATTCTAAATAAAGATAGTTATTTAAAATGTTGCCTATATTAAATGTGCTATTGATTTCATAAACAAATCTGCCGTATTTACGAGTAGGTTAAAATTGACTCATCTAAATACACCAAAAATTACTTAAAATTTGTAACATGTTTCGGAATGCAATTAACAGATAAAATTTAGGAAAAATTTCAGTTTATAGTATGGATACACTGATTAAAAGACTATAAAATCAGTTACTCAATTGAAAAACATTATCTAACCTATTATTCACGGTATCTAAAAACGTTGATGATGTTGATGGAATGTGATAATATGTCATATAACTTTTTATAATCGTATTTTTTGTTGCACTTACATAAACATAGGGAGAGGTATCAGAAAGTATTTTTAACTTTTTCATACAACATTATATCGATCTTCAAACGATCACTTCGGAATTCACAGGCTAAAAATCGTCGATTTAAAAGAATGAATTTAACCGGCTGCAGTTAGTCTTGATAAAAACAAAAATATATGTTATATATGATAATACGTTATAACTTATTTAAAATTTACAACTATTTATAAACACTATATAGAAAAATATTAGGATGTAATATTTTATATATTTATTTGAATGTTGCAACTATTCGCAGAACCATCAAATTAGTAAATATTTATTTTATAAATATATAATTATAATTAAGATGTATCAGTCAGAATTAATTCAAAAATCGGTTAGAGTGAGTCAAAAATGTCACTTGTCACTAATTTTTAGAGAATAAACTAGATCTGGCTATCCAACCTTACAACCTAGAGCTGTCTAATTGTAAGGCTAGTTGCCTAATGTATTAAAACGGTTGTAGACAGGGGTTGATAGGATATTGATGATATTGATGCAATATCGAGAGGATTATACACATACTCAAAAAAAAACCGCTACTGCTCATTATTCAATAAAATATAGAAATCGATAAAACTCAGCTTTAAGTTATGTTCTAAGAACAATTGACATTTATTAATTAGTGACCTTCTTCAATAAATGAACACTTCATAGAGCATTCTTGTCTATTTCTCATAAAGGTTCGTAAATTTTTTATACAACCTCGTTCACAGCTGTATGTGTTTAAATGTTTTATATTTAGAAACAGGATCGGCGCTAGTCAGTTTGAAAATTGTTATATACGTGGTAGATATATCATCGATCAAAACATGTTCATAAAATAAATATATCAACAATTAATATACTTTTCATATGTACAGATCTGAAATATGTATATATTTATTGTATCTATTAATTGCATCTATAATTAACGGTCAAATAATTTTATTATGTTAAATATTAACCTAACCTTATTGTTTTATATCTTGATACTATTTATAAAGTCTGGCAACGTTGCTCAAATTAGTGAACAATGATTTATAACGTAAATTATTTGTCCAATGTTTTACGTAATTTTCATAGTTTTCTCAATTGGAAATTTAATTTTCAATTGATATGTGGTATTTGTATGTACATTTTGTCAAAGTAAATTATTATGTTGAAGAGTTCAAAAGTTCAAAAACACCATTAAAACAATAATTATTTCCGAAATTATTACAACAATAAATATTAATTTCTTTGTCATCTAACTATTGATTACACGATGCTTTAACGAACACCATTCATAGATTACGTGATCGGTAAGCACAACATCACATATTTGTTTCAATAAAATTTTAATGAACACTACGAATTTTTAATCGAATTAGTAGAAATATGGTAGTTGTGAGAAGATGAATAAACAAGATCTTTAACTCTAATATAAGTTTTCAATCACTAAGCGATCAAATCATCCAAATATCGACAATTAGCTAGAGATGCCAGCATGCTTAGAAGAGTCAAGGAAGTAGTTGTCATGAGATATAATAAAAAAGAAGAATACATCTTGTCAAATATAATAATATAAATAAATACATTGAGAATCAAATAACCGGGCTCAATATATAGGGAATCCCTTTGATAATTATTGTGCCAATTCTATTTAATTCGTTCGTTTTAATTTTGATTATTTCTTGTGTGCTTCTTGTGTTTTTTTGTATTTACAGACACTTTTTAGTATAAGTAAGTCTGTGTTTTCTCCAGCGTCTTTTTATTAATGAGTATAGTTTGGCTTTTAATTTAACTATAATTAAATAGCGAGTCGCCTCGTCTTACTCCTTTGTTAATCACAAATTCATCAGATTCTCCTTTGGGTGTTAGTATACTGACACTTGATTTGCTCATAGTCATCTAGGTATGTATACCTTGTTATTTTAGTGTAAATGTATATATTACGAACGGAATTAATTGAGAAAACAATTAGTAATACATTAACACAGTCATAACAACCTAGTATGTCAGATTTGGATTTCAATATCTACTGAAAACCCCTCAAAATCTGCCGTTAGGTACTTCACGTGTACTTCACTTCACGAAACAGATCTTGGAAAATACACTAGCTGCGTTTCAGACCGTTTTTGATGCTTCCAATAGTTTCTCTGGTTAAATTGTCTGTTGTAGTACAACCTACAGGTCGTTACGAAAATGGTTAAAACAGAAACATGTTTCGCATCCTTAGAAACATACAGCATACAGTTTAATTTGCGTAGACGTTTTGCCTTTCAAAACTAAGTACTGACATCTTCAGATTGAGGTCAGAAACTTTTCAGAAAACCCTCGAAGTCTGAAATTTTAATGTATGTATCCAAAAATTTCAACCTAATTGCCTTAACTATATTATACAAATGCAACGTGGTATAAATTCTTCTTGTTAAAGTGTCATGTGGTTCAAAAATGTTACATTGTAAATCAGTACAACCGCCGCTTGCCGCCGCTGCTTTTATTAAAGCGGATATGACAGTCACATCCACACCACACCGCCTTTCCTCAGTGGAAGATGTTAAATAGGCCGGCCGTTAATCGGGTCGATATCAGGAAAGCATTTTACGATTAGGTTTACATTTATTGTCGAAATTCAAAATAATTCACAATACGAAATATGTATATTGTTGAGCTATAGTTCGTTTTTGCATATTTCATCTTAACTCACCACCCGCAAACCGACAATATATACTTTGAAAGATGTAAACAGTTACAGGGCTGTCAAAAAATAAATACATATTAATGTAATTTAATATTTGCATCAATTATTGTGAAATCAATAAAATAAAAGATTTTAAATTTGATGAAAACAATCGTAGTAATTTTGTATTACAAAATATTCATCTACAATTATTTCGGTATCGTTTTCACCCTTATTTTTTGGATTAATAACAACATTAGCGTTTAGGGTGCCGTGTACTAGTTATTTGAAATTCCCAACTGCTTTCTCAGAAAGAACTGATTTGATGTTTAAATCAAATATTTCTAGTACAGCTTATCGATTTCTGGCCTCGTCAAACATCAACCTGGCTGGCTATATGCTAATTTCTAATTGTAGTGGGTCCTTCCTCTTCTTTTTCTATTGGTGCCTCAACATAGACAAAACAAAAAGCGTAGAAGAATTCAATCCTCATATTATGACATTACAATCTTTAGAAGCGAACATGTTTACTGGAATTTATTTCTTATTCCAATTGTTAATGTCCATTTTAATAAATTATTCTACTGATACAAAAATTATAAATTGAAATTTTTATGTTGAATCCTTTTTATTGCTAAATATTTTACCACTCTTTCACTTTCAGTTAATTCGTGTCAGTCAAATTTAGCTTTCCAATGATATTAATTTTATGCGTTGCATATACAGGGTGAATTTAGTTCGCTTGATATATGAGTCATGTTCATATCTATTGTCAAATACTCTGTTGCTTTGTAAAATATCATAATATAACTGCAAGTCTTTATAAATATAGAAAAATAGGAACAAATACATATCAGATTCTTCACAATCCGAGATTTCTGAATACTCTGACGGTCCTCTTCTCCACTCGAATCTTCTTTCGATGAATCATTCGAATATTTTATATTCGACCACCAGTCTGTTGAGTAATTATTTTCATAATTACAAAATTATCCTACGAAGTAAATTTAGTACACGTCATTGCTAGCATGTTTGTATAAACTTTAATATACTTTGACAAATCGACTAGTGAATAATTTTCCTTTATTAAGTAACTACAACATACGAATTTAAAGAAAAAAAAGCATGCAGCATATTTATACATTCACTAATAGTCAACGTAGAACTATTGTGATAAAACACGTATTTTATATCGCTCCTACACAAATCTCAAATTCTGGATCAGCAGTACCGGTTTAGGACGACACGTCCAGTCAAAAACAAGAAAAAAAAATGGTTAATCTAGAAATATAATGCTGTAATTGGTTTACGGATACCAACGGACGAATCATAAAGCTTGAAGTTGCGGATCTTCACTCGAAACCAAACCGGCCGATGGCAAAGTGTTAACCTAACCTATTCTAATGTATTGTACAGTTTTATCATTTTATCATATATAAATTCTATAATTTTTCCAATCTAAATCAATTGTTTTTTGTGTATTAGAAGTCTAAGGACTTGTTTTCTACCGGTTTATTCTTGGTTTTTCTTCTTTCATAAATTTATATTCTGCTAGCTATGTAAGTTTTCAACATTTAATTGTGGTTTAATTTGAAAGCACTATACAAAGATTTGTTTGTGCTTAATTTTATAACGAGCGTTTCTAGCATTTTCACAAGAACAGCATCCTGTAGAATCGCCTTTCAAGGATGACTTCATTAAAATATTCAATGAAAATAAAAGCCTATAGTAGGTATTATGTTCTATTCATATTCAAGTTTTGAATACAAGTACAAAATAACATTCCATACTACAATACAAAAAGTTCTTTATTTCGGATTTGTCTGTATTAAATTGAATTAGATAAATGATATCATACCGGCATCATTTTTATTCTACGGGATGTAATAATGGACATTTATTAAAAGTTATTTAAAATATAACGTGTGGACGATGAATTTGAGCACTTTTATACCCGTGTACCGAAGACAACACGCGTGGAGAAGGGTTGGGGATGGTTTCGTGCGGTTTCTCGTTTCTTGGAAATATTCCATAGCCTCTCAGCAACCCAGACCTATCTCCAGCTGTTTTGTTTTTCTGGGATAATCTTTAAAGAAGAATATTCGTTAAGAAGGGGATAACACAGCCGGCTCTATGTGTTGAAAACTTTTCGAAAATCTAAGGACCAGTTTTTAAGAATGACACAAGCGAGATGGCTATCACTTGAACGATATTATTTGTAAGAAATAATTTCCTATTTTATGTTCTATATTTCATGATAACAAAGAAATGTATCGAAAATCGAAAAAAATATATATGTGATGTTATTCATAATAATCATGATGCTGTTTATATAGGACAGACATCGCAATATTTCAAGAATAGATTAAGAGGTCTTCTTTACGACAAAAACTGCATTAATAAGCTATGAAATAGAGAAGAAAAAATACATTTAATTATGAATATTAAAAAAAAACAGTAAAACACGGAATAAAAAAATTTCTTAAAGAAAAATCAGTTAATTATAAAAAAGGCTAAGACAATTTTAGTAATATTTTTAATTTTATATTTATCTATACATGACTTTATAACTATTCACACTGTTTATTAATATGCAGATTCATTTTTCTTTGAAAAGTCAGAAGGAAAAGAATATTTTAGATATAATACGAAAAAATAGGAGTATTAACAAGCATCTATTACAGTTGAATACACTGTTTACACCACCACTACACCAACACTCACAATTACACTGTCGGACGCGCGTTTCGATAACCAAGTTATCGTCTTCAGAGACTGAAGTGAACTTAATCCATTACAGCTCTAATGTCATTAAATCCCAGCTGATTAGCAAGTTAAATGATTTAGTTAAGAAGAATAAAGTTCCTCTCTAATGGGTTCCGAGACACACAGAAGTGGAGGGAAATGAAATAGTTGTAGTAGAGGCGGATAAACCCTCCTAAGCACTTGCACCCTTATGTGCTGAAAATCAGAAAATAAGATAATTGAACAACTTTGAAGCACGTACATTTAACCTTCAAATTCTCAATACTCCAATTATTTTGGTTCCGAAAGACCCACGAAAAAGATACAAAAAACGGAAATGAGATACAAAACTTTGAGAACAATGCATAGAAGAATATCAACTAAGATGGTTCGGAAATGTGAAAAGAATGAATGAGGAAAGGGTTGCAAGAAAAATACTAGAGTAAGACCGAGAAACAGAGGAAGACCTGGACAGATGAGCAAAACTACTGAGAACAGAACAGAACAAAAAACCAAAAGAAATGGAAATAATTTTGGTCTAAAGACTCGATTAAACCCTCGTCTTACACCCGTAAGGGTAGATAGACATAAGTATTAAGTAACTAAAATTTTCAACACGTAAGTATTGTTTTTGATACTGTTGATTAATCCCTTTAAAAACTCGTTCAGTTGTGACAAAGCGAAGATAAAATTTGCCCCGAACAATTTTCTGTTAATATGAAATCGTTAGAGCAGCTCCGGAGTCCGGGAATCGGGTTCTAGAACGTGTGCTGCTTTCGATTTTCAATTATTTATTATTCGGAGCACTTTAAACTAATTATCGAGTCGAATTTAAACTTTCACAGACATTCGGTCTCTAGAAGGTATTCATTTTTTTTTATTTTACTTCCGTTCGAAATCGTTCAATTCGAGCACGAGTTTTTTTTTTCATTTTGCGCTAACAACATTATTGCATTCACAATATTTTTTTTGTTAGTGACATTTGTATACGTCTCATAAAACCTTTGTTGGGACTGTTGGGACAAAACAATACTATTAGGTTCTATTCAAAAGAGGTTATGTTAACTCCTTCTGACAGCTGTCATTTTCAAAACACTTGACTATCAGGTAATCTAAGACGGCCGTTCTACGTCAAAATGACGGCTGTGGCGTAAACAATCAACTTTTTTGTCTGTACCCGTGTTATCTTTTCTTGGTTTTTTACAGTGTTTTTGTTTTTTATGATGTTAAGAGGACTTCATTTATTTCCATTGTTGCGTTCAAGTTTATAGAACATGGGTAGGTTGCAAAGTGATGGGTAGGTTGCAAAGTGATAACACAGTATCAGCTGAAAATGTACAAGGAAAAACTTGAGTTTTAGGTGGAGTTTCCAGTTTCCAATATACTTGTTACCGCAATTATTAAAGTAGCAAGTTTTTAAGAAGCCCTTTCGCCAGAGAACTGAATAATAAGGTCTAAAATCCAACAAATAATCTCACAAACCACACAAAAAGCAATGTCAAAAGCATTTATTCAACCCACGGCGGCTATTTTTAAATGAAAATCTGCTGATTTTCCACGTATGTTATAAAATATTAGTACTCGGAAAGTGCATTTACCGTATCTCTACAAGATGACTCAAAACTATATGTAATACTTCTGTATGGACAGTTCATATAAGTGAAAAGTGTTCCGATTAAGTGAAACAAATAGTGTATCGTTCTCTCTTTCCTTCGAGCGCTTAAGTTAGTTCTGCGCATCTTTTGCGTGCATAAAGCATGCGCAGTACAGATAAAGTGTCTCGAACGAGAGAGAAAATGAATATTGTCGGCACCGTAACGTAGAGACGTTTTTTTCCATACCAACTGTCCATATAGGAGTATTACATACATGGAGTCAAACATTTTGGCTTTCATTTTGAATAAGACCAGGACCAATTGCATGTCTTAGCTTAATTCAATTCGCAACGAATGAGTCGCGAACACGTCGATCATTATAAATTGATGTTTGTACACCATTTAAATTTTTCAAAATGAAGTAATACGCGTTATGGTGAACGGTATATACGTAAGGATCTCAACAGTTAAAAATTTGCTGGTAAATATGATGCAGGACTACATCTACATGGCAATCATGAAGTTCTACATAAGCTAGACCAGGGGTCTCCAAACTTTCCAGCCTTAGGGCCATACTGATTACTCCAGTAAGTTCCGAGGGCCAAAACCATATTATCATTGTTGCCGGTGGTAAAAAGTGAAATAGTTCACTGATGAAAAAAAAAAGAAGTTCGAAAAAGTACGCAACGTTTAAAAAAGGCTGCAAATCGAGGAGTAGATAAAAACTATGAAGTACATGAAGAACCTCTTGATAGGTATAGTATAGTATGGCAAAACTACTGGTACAGATATTTTTAAAGAAGTTGAAATTGCCATTAATCAAAAAAACCTTCGATGGAAAAAAGGCAAAAACATGAGTGGGAAAGATAAAGAAGTGGTCGCTCTTGTGTCAAAGGCTGTAGAAAATGACTGAGGTTCAAAACCATTAGTCTTACATTGTATCATTCATCAACAGTCTTTGTGCGGAAAATGTTTGGATATGTCTGAAGTTCTGAAACCAGTCATATCAACTGTCATCATTTTATTAGATCTTTTGGGCTGAATCAACGACAATTTATTGAAGAGATTGGAGAAAATGACTTACTTTAACATACTGCCGTACGTTGTGGGAAAGTCCTTCAGCGCTTTTTTGAACTTCGAACAGTAATCGAAATTTTTTTGAATGAAAAGCATCGCCCTCTTACTGAATTACAAAACAACGCATGAACGATCTGATTTTGAGATTGCAAGGATAAAACCAGCATCTTCCCGATTTATACACTAATATCAAATCATTCCGGAAGAAATTGATACTGTTTCAATCACAACTACGAAGTAGATGTTTTTCACAGTTTAAAACATGTGAAATATTCAGCCACACCACTGAGACTGAGTTTCCTATCGATTTTGCAATCGAAACTTTGAATGCTGATACTGACATTGAAACCCTAGCGCCGGAACTTCAAATGGAAATGATCGATCTACAGTGCAGTGATATAATTAAGAACAAATATCAAAACTCATCTTTGTTGGAATTTTATAAGAGTCTTCCACTGACACAATTTGATAATTTGCATAAATTTGCTCGTGGACTGTTTTCTGTTTTTGGTACTACTTATTTGTGCGAGAAGACCTTTTCCAAAACGAAGTACACAAAAAATGTTTACAGATCTAAATTAACTGATGAGCACCTCAAATCTCTTTTAATAATTAGTAAAATTAGTCCACAACTACAAATCTCATTAGTATTTCATATGTCATTATGCTTGTTATAAGTTTTTATTTAAAAAGTATAAAATTTTAGTTGGATTCATTTCAATAATTTGTTAGTTATTATATACTGAAGTTAAATATTTTCTGCATATTATACATGTCTTTACTCATTACAATTCTGTGTTTCTTTATCCAACTTATCACAAAAACAATAACAACAATCACAAAACAAAATTAATTATTCAACATAAAATTAGAATACTTCAGTAAACTAAATTTAATTTGCTATAAAAAATATGCCCTCGAGTATGCTAGCTCTCCGTGGGCCGGACAAAAACTGTCCGCGGGCCGGATGTGGCCCTCGGGCCTTAGTTTGGAGACCCCTGAGCTAGACAATCAATCTTATGATTAGGATCGAGACAAAATGCGACAGTTTTCACTTTGAGACCATTAATAGCACACCAACCTTGTAGCGACGTGAAGACTATTTTCTTTAATAAAAATGTATCGTTGGTTGGCTGGGTATAGCATACCGTAGCTGCTCTCTGCGACTTTTGGCTTTTTCCCAAATTAAAAATATAGCTCAAGCTACATTTGTTCGATGATAAAGAGAATGTTGAAACTAATGCGACGAAAACTGATTTCCAGGACTATTTCGGGGGAAGTGACAACACAGTTATCGTATCAAATGAGGATTATTTTGAAAAATGCGGAGATACCGAGGTAATCTCGATATTTTTGGGACAAACCTCGTATATATTTTATCTCTTTGCTTTACTAGACAGAATTTTCAGAATATTATGTAATAGTTTGTTTATGAGTGTCATTACATTAGCAAAAAGTACCATTTCCTAATTTTTTATTATATTTATAATATGAAAATAAATTTAACAATGCCCTACTTGTATTTTCTAGGAAATAATCTTTTTCCTCATTTTATTTTACTTACCTGAGATGGGAACACGTAATCTGACACTTTCGGCATTTCTTATACGATATAATGATAATGCTACGACATGCTGGCACCAAAAAATATCTTTCGTTTCACAACTGCATGTTACTGAAGTTATTTTACACCTGAAGGAAAAAAAAAGAATTTTAAAACATTCGTTACGACGTTTAATGAAAATCATTAAATCAATGACGAAAAACATTGCTATTACTCTGTATATATGCACAGGTGAAAACATAAATCAACTATATGGATCCATCACGAAATAAGCAGATGGAATCAAATAGTTCTTTTACATTATCATTTATGTGGCATATAAAGGCGGTGAAATCAAAGTAAAAATGTCGACAACGAATGGCATACATTTACAAGAAGTCATAGAGAAAATTACGAAAAACCCTACCACTGTACTTGAATTTAATTCAATATACAGCTCTGATTTGGCATTCAATGACTTCCATTTGTCCGACAACTTCAGAAAGTACGATTTTCAATACTCGAAGTAGCTGTTGAAAATAAATATTAGCTGCACGGAATAGTTCTATCCAAACCACTGCCTCAAATTCTTGTACTAAAAAGTTTTTCATCCACCAACAACCTTTCTACGTATGCTTTTGCTTCGGATAGTTTATTGGCCTTGATCTCCCTTATTTTTCTTCCTCAGTTGTTCCTGTTCGGAGTGCACTCTTCGAATTGCGTACCTTTAGAAGACTGATTATGCCTTCAGCGACTTCTTCCTGTTACCTTCTCAAAGATCTTCCAATAAATCTACGCCATTCAAAACTGAATTCAAAAACTTTTCTTGGTCTTTTCTGTTTAACTTTACTGTCCCTGATTATTTCTGGATCTTCAATCTCACATTTCGGGTAGCTGGAAGGCGTAGTATCACTTCTTTGATTGGTGGATACTTCTTCTGATCTATGTGTATCTGCTATTTGTAATGATCTGTAGCCAAGGATGTTTCGTTGTCATGTTCCTGATGATGTACTCTATAGTTTTACCGAATAACATGGATGCTCGACCATCCCTTGTTTATGTACCCTAGTTATCTCTAATTGATTAGTCAGCTGATTGTCTTTAAATACTAATATCTTCGTCATTGTGGCTTTTACTAGTCGTATCAACTTTCCTGGTACTCCAAACTGTCAATGGAATTACAGGCTTTCCTAAAATCTACTAATATTTGTTGGAAATCTACTTTATATTAGCTCGCTGATCTCAGGGTTTCTTTGATGTCGAATATTAAGTCGATGGTGGATCTACCCGAAACCCGTTTGGTACTCACCAATTAGTTCTTCTACTCTACTCAATCTACTTAGCATAAAGCCGAGTTTACACGTATCACGTAGCTAAAGCAAGTTACTAAAGCCAGTAACTAAAATTCAAATCCGGTTTTTTAGCGAGTATCTACATTTTGAGTATTCCATTTAGTACTGTGGAATTAAACATGGCTGAAAAACTATTTGCGCAAATAAATAGAAATTGTTTCTATTCAATTGACTAAACAGTTTACTGAATTAGGTACTTGTGCAACTAAATTTGGCTACTTGATTTAGTAACTTGCTTTAGCTACTTGACACGTGTAAACTCGGCTTAAATTTAGCATCCACATGTAGTTCTAGTTTAAGATCATCGTTGACATAAATTTCTGATGATTTTGTGAAAGTATCTCAACTTAATGTTCATGTCAATGTATCAACTAGCTTTAGTGGGTTGTAAATTATTGTATTCCCAACATTAGGTGAAGTTATTTTTAGGTTATGATCGTCCCCTCCGTTTTTTTATATTTAATTTTAGACTATAAAATGACACACAGCAACAATGTGGATTGAGAAAGATTAAGAAGTTGGCAGGAACGATTATGGCATCGGAAAATATAGAAAAGATTGAGGAAGAAACTCACGGTTCCACTGTATAAGACCTGAGAAAGTAGATCTAATTTCTAGTAGTATCGTGAATGTGTACGAGGTCTGACTATTAAATAACGAGACTGGTTTCGAAAAACGATTTATTATAAAATTATTCTACATTCGAATATAGTCCCCTCGCCACACATCTTTCCATACGTTATTTCCATTAAACAAAGCAGTGCTGGAAGTCTTCTTTGGTGGGTGCCTTTAGGAGTTCTGCCGTTTTTTGCTTTACCGCTTTCATCGACTCAAATCGGGTCCCTTTCAAAGCAGATCTTTTTCTAACCTTTCAAGGAAATATGAGCAGATCCGTTGACGCAAAAGCTTTTGGTCAGGAGTCAGATTTTTTGGCACAAACTTCGCACAGACTTTTTTCATGTGTAATTCCTCGTGTAAAATTTTTTTAATCGTTTCTTTATCGGCGTTTACAGCCTCGGCAATCATCCGGATTGCTCATTCGACTATCTGCACGCACAATCTGGTTGATATTGAGAAAAATAATGTGATTTTGGAGCATGGCAAACGATCAGCGCATGAATTTCTTCTTAACATTCGCAGTCTGCCCCCAAACTTTTTATGTATAAGGTGTTAAAATTACATTATTTCTTACTTACCTATCGAAACTAACAGAAACTTTATATTTTTGGGGTGGTTCAGGAGCACCACATGGCAACGTGGCAGTAGGGGAATTCCGCGGACCCGTAACAACACCGCTTAAGTGAAAACCTGTAACAAGAAAATTGTGATTAGCAAAATGAAAATACAAATTCTGTTAAAATATTTTTTACATCTTAAAAAATAATATACAAACCAAAATTGCGTTCTAAGTACTCACAACATAGAAGTTCGAATAATTATATTAGGGTCCCGTTTATCTGTTTTTCAAATTCGAATTTTGCTTTACCCCGTACATACAGGGTGTGTCTATATTCGACCGACAACTCTCTACCACAGAAAGATCCCAATAAATGATTCATTTTTATATAGAAATATGAACCTTTACGGGGCCTGGTTACTGGGTTTTTAAACCAAAATAAAAAATTTGCCATAAATCAAGAACGCCTTTATATTTTTTTTTCAAATTTGGTGATCAATATGCTCCTGAATAGAGCAATATTTTGACTTAAACAAACTTTGGAAAAATTTAACCAGTGGCGCGCGGCCAGGGTTGTCACTTTTATCCCCCTATTTTTTACGCCCCTGGAGCAAATTCTTTTTTTAATTCTGTTTTAAATTGCCTGATTATTTCTAGTTAATAAAACTAATAATCTTTTATGGAGCTAAAATGAACGGTTATGTAGAAATTTGCCTCTTAAACAAAAGTCTGCAAGTAATTAAATACTACTTAATATTTTTAAATTGTAATCTAGTAGGCACGTGTCATATTTTTGACACTTTGTGTATTTGACACTTTGAAGCTAGAAAAAATGGTAGAATGGCGGCGTTTATACCAACAAAGATTTTGTAATCGGCGAATTCCGAATCATTCTATATTTGCAAGTATTGAAAGAAACCGGAAACTTGTTAATTAAAAGAAATAATGCTGAAAAGCAACGTACAACAAGGACTGTGCATCTGGAAGAGGAAATTTTAAATAATATTTTTGAAAGGCCACCTTTAAGTACTCGAACCGTAGGTCGTGCTTCAAGAGTGGACAATTCTATTGTATGGAAAGTTTCAAAAGAACAAGTGTTACATCCATACAAACTGGTCAGTGTTCAAGCATTAGAAGCTAGAGATTTTCAAGTGCGTGTGGAATTTTCAAACTGGTATTTACAAAAGTGTCGTGAAAATCGAAATTTTCCAAAATATGTGTTGTATACCGACGAGGCTATATTTACTGGAGAAGGAATTGTCAATTTAAGAAAATCCGCACTTTGTTCGTGAAAAGGGAATTCAGCATAAATATTCGGTAAATGTGTGGGTGGGTATGGTTGGAGATTGCTTCATCTGGCCTAACATTTTACCAAATAAATTAAATGGAGCAATTTATACGCGATTTCTGGAAGAAATATTGGATGAATTGTTGGAGAATGTACCGTTAAATGTACCGATGGGGCATCTCTTAATTTTATTACAGCGGCAAGAAATTACTTGATAGGGGTGGACCCAATTGTTGGCCTCCAAGATCACCTGCCTTAATTCCGATTTTTTATATGGAGTCCTTAGTGTACGAAACAATCATCGAATCTGAACAAGATTTAATAGCTAGAATTCAAGCTTCGACAGAAATCATGTTCAATCACATCCAGATTTATTCTCAAAGACACGTTTTTCGATGACAAAATGGTGTAATTGAAGTAAGCGGCCAATAGTTTGAACAATTGAGATTATGAATAATTTTCATTTGTTTTGAACTACTTCGAAATTAAATGAATAATTAATTAATTTGTAAACTACTTACGTGCTTGCAGACTTTTGTTTAGAGGCAAATTTCTACAACACCGTTCATTTTAGCTCCATAAAAGCTTATTAGTTTCTTTAACTAGAAATAATCAGGCAATTTAAAACAAAATTAAAAAAAAGAATTTGCTCCAGTGACGTAAAAAATAGAGGGATAAAAGTGACAACTAACCCTGACCGCGCGCCACTGCTTAAATTTTTCCAAAGTTTGTTTAAGTCAAAATATTACTCTATTAAGGAGCATATTGGTCACCAAATTTGAAAAAAAATTTAAAGGCATTCTTGATTTATGACAAACTTTTGATTTTGATTTAAAATTTTGAACACCCTTTATTTCAGCAACTAGGCTCCGTAAAGGTTCGTATTCCTATATCAAAATGAATCATTTATGTCTCTTCTGTTTGAAAATTAGTTTTTTAAAAGAATTTTAAATATTATTTATTATTCCAAACAGAAGAGACTTGAAACCAAGGAGATTTAGAAACATATACATATCAAAAGGTCTAAGAAACAAGAAATTAATGAATCATTTATTGAGATCTCTCTGTGGTAGAGCGTTGCCGGTCGAATATAGAAACACCCTGTATATTTTGATATAGAATAGAAATATTCCATTGTTCGAGGAACAAGAATACACAGTTTGGGGAATAAAAAGGTTCCATTCTTTGAGAATGCTAGCCCAGCATTGAATACAAAACTTCTTTAATCTTTCACAATATCTATAGAAAATGTGCGAAACTTTCTGAAGTAATGTGCTGTATAAAGCTGGTAGAAACGATGCATTTGCTTTCAATAACCAACCTCTACCGAGCAACTTGAAGAGTTTACGATTATAATAATTTTATTTTTATACTATTAGAATTTTGTTATTCGTGTCTTTCTTTTCTTCTAAGTTCTGATAAAAGGGTGAAAATCATTTAGATCTTAAAATATAAAAATTGACACACGTTATGCAGGGAATATTATGTTGTCCAACTTTAAATCTGGTTTATAGAAAGCGAAGGGACAAATAATTTCCATGTTATTAACCATTTCTAATAGTTTCTCCACCTAAATGTTTGTTACTAACTTTTCCTCCTCGATTTTGCCCTACTATGAGAAACCAGATTTAATTTAAACTTTGCATTCTTGTCAAATACTGACGACTAAACAATAATTCGAACAAAATATCCTGATTAGATACGCCAGGATTAATAAATTTCTTTGCATAAGAGTAAGAAAGATAAAGTAATGGGGAAACTACGGATGCGTGCAGTCCCAGACTTACAAAATCGTGTTGCAATCATCAACACATCAGTACATATTATTCAAAATTGTCATTTGAATTTAAAAGCAAAAAATAGATTATAGTTTTAATACAATATACACTAATAAACATACTTTCAGAGTTATTTATGCTAACAGTAAAACACGCTTTTAGCAATAATCAAACTAAAAAGTGAAAAATAATAATAAAATTGTTGACCATCTAATTTAATGCCACTACGATGCATGTTTTCTGTATTTTTAAACGAAATATGAAATGAAAATGTTGTTTGTTTGTTTTTTAATATTATTGTGAGCGGCCCTGTATATGTATGATATTAAAAAAATACTTTAGTATATTTATAACACCTTTTAATTTGTCCATATAACGTTGATAAAATGTTTTGACAATATTTTTAAATTACGATTTGTCTTCAAATTAGACTTCAGTTTGGGAAATTTTATTGGAGTAAAATTTTTGTCCAGTAAGCATCCTTTTCAGATCTGAAAACAAAAAAATGTCACTGGGGGCCCGATCTGGAAAAATCGGTGGATGTGGAGGCAATTCCGAACCCAATACATGCAATTTTACCATTATTTTCTTTGATTTGTCTCACAGTGCATTATCTGTCTATCTTAATCAAATGAGACCCTTTTCCGCGTTAATAGTTTTTCCCTTTTTTAAGATAATCGATGAATATTAAACCATTCGCATCTCGAAACACTCTTTCCACGTTATCTGGCCTCTATTAATCACATGCAGTCCACTCGGCCGATTATCGATTGGACTCCGGAAATGCTAGATCCACTGTCACAAATCGTCGCAAAAATTTGGGTTTATTATGATAGAACATCTCCAAAAAACTGCTCAGAATGATCAATTGGTTGTTGATTTTTGTTAGTTAGCAGCGCGTCATCCATTTCGCGTATCCAAAGTCTTTAGTCTTGCTCTAAAGAGTTGTGGGTAGATTTAGAAACTACAGTGGTATTACTATTATTAGCTATTCAGGATGAAGGGTGTTATCTTCCAATAAAATCCTATTACTATTATTTTGGGGTGTGCAAGGGTGTCAATGAATATTAAATATGAAATTGTAGTACTGTGCAACTGTAGACGACTTCCAACCTTCGTATTTCTTTATGTTTGGAAGGTCTCCTCTAGAGTTCGTTAACATAGTTGCCGATGACCTTCTGAAACAATGTATATATAGCTGGATCAGGTAAATTGATGTACTTGACGATACTGCTATAATAGATGGCTTAGTGCCAAATGAGTTTATGCATACTGGTTGTTTTGTGCATTTATTATTTCCATACGAGGATGGTGCCAGAAGTACCTGGCCCAACAAAGAAAACATAAAAATTTTGGAAAAAAAATACAATAAGGTACCGTTTTCATAATAAGAATCGTCAAGCTCCTCCAAATGGTCGTCAACTGCCGACAGCACCGCTTCATTTTTGGAAAATAATCCGAGGAGGCTAAATCATGCGAATAGGGTGCATGAGGTAGCGATTTAAACTTTAAATCATTAATTTTGGCCATTCCAATAACGGATGTTTGAGCTGGTACATTGTCTTGATGAAACAACACTTCTTAGCCAAATGCTTGGTTTTTTCAATAACGTTGCAATAAGTTCGCATAATACTGGTAGTTAATCAGATGGCTTCCCAAAAAACAGTCTTTGTCTTTTTTGGAGTCGATTTTCTCCTTTCAGTCCATTGTCTTGATTGTTCTTTTGCTTCGGGTGTGAAATGATGGACCCACGTTTCATGCATGGTTATGAAACGGTTTTATTTCTGTGAAACAATGCCAAACACTCGATGGAAACATCTTAACGCCGCTGGTTTTGTTCTATTGTGAAAAAACGCGGCACTCATTTTGCGCATAGGTTTCTCAAGTCCAAATTTTCAGCTAATATGCGTAGTACCGCACTTTTTGAAATGTCTAATGTGTCTGCTAGCTAGCGCAGTTTCAGTCGACGATCTTGTGCATTTGGTCGATCACTACGATGCTGGTTTTCGCAGGTGGTGAGGCTTCGTTTAAACTCTGCTACCCAATATTTTACTGTTGATAACGAAGGAGCAGTCTCACCTAGAGTAGAATCTAGTTCAGCTTCTAAACTGGTTGCGCTAAAGCCTTTCAAATAAAACATAACGATGACCAATTTTTTCCATGTTAACAAATTCATCGAAAACGTTCACTATTGATGGCTGCCAAACAAACATATTCTTTATAGATTGTGTCAATCGATATGCGCTAGTCCAATTCATTTGATATGTTACAAAAACTCATGCTGTGTCATGTCAACTCACGGGAGCTATGAGCGTCTCAAACCACTTCCCAACGGTTGATATTTCTGGGACAAAGTTCGAATAGGAAGCTTTGGATTCAAAAGTATTTTTTTGCTAAAAAGCAACGTTTAATTAACGACCAAAGAAAGTTTTTTTTGTTATAATTCAAAAACTAATAGTAAGACAGCTGTCAAGTTTATACACGTGTCTTTTGAAGGTTAGGGCTAACTGAAAATCATATGGTTTTGATACCAGTAGCGCCTACGAGATATTCAACACACCAAATACAGAACTACCTTGATATTCGGTTCGTAAATAATTCCAAGTTTCCTTTCATACTTATTGTTTTAAATTAGAATAGTGAGTTATGTTTATAGGTTCTGTTAATTGCTCAAGAGCAGTTGAATAATTAAAAGGAGTAGATAAATTATATCTAAACTCAAACAAAGAATGATACGAAATGGTTGTTAGAATTTTTACCTTGCAAATTAAGACAAATCATACAATTTGACAACACTATATTGTAGCAAACAAAAACAAAAAACGAAAAGTATAAAGAAAGAAAATTATACAGAATAAGCCAAAAACATTACAGATACAAATTCAAGGTCGGTTGGTCTTTACAATAACAACCAAAACTGGGCAGAAGAACGGAGAACAACTGTTATAAAAATGGTAATGCGATCGATTGCAGAACGGAGAAGAATCGAAGAGGCGTAGCAATGTGTTGAATGATGCATTCCATTGTTACTAGTAACGGAATGTTTGAGATTTATAACATCTTCACAAAGACGTTATGTGTATTATCTTGGTTTAATTCGGTTCTTAAAAAACATTGAAATAGAGTTACTTTTATTTTTTACCTCAATATATTTCTTCAATACAAGATTTTACGTATTTGATTGAACTTTTATTATTGTGTTCGATGCCATTCCCGATCTTAAGATGAATCAATAGAATCTTTGTTAACAAAAAGAATTATTAAAGAAAGTGTCTTTCGGCCATTCCTGTGTAACACATATTTTATTACCAAAGGAATGTATCGTCTCAATATTTTCAAGTTTTTATTTCACAATTTCTTACAATAGATAAGTATCAGTATTATCACAGTTTATTCCATCGTTCATTCCTTTCTACATAGTCAACAAAAGGTAACTCTTTCATCGGTTCTTTTTAAACTTGGTTTCCAAACTTTTTTGTTACGTAAACCACTTTCAAAATTTTGCTGGATCCAGCTACTTTACTACCAATTTCCAAACCTCGGAAAAAAGTAATTATAAGATCCATGTGGCTGAATTTCAACGACAAATTAATGGTTTTCGAAAAAAAAAATCGATTTCTTGATAGGGTTATTCGATAATAAAATCAACAAAACAAAATTTCAAATAAATTTCAATTGATTGTGTTGTGAGTGAATATACAAAAAGCAAAGTTGGCCAATAGAGAAATGGAAATCTCATAGTCAAAATTTTTGATACTCTTTTTTAAATGTCACTTTCTGCTTTTCATTAGTGCTAAAGTCGAGTAGCTTTTCTTGTAATATCACATTCTCCACTTCCGTTTCATTAAATGGATTTATGATCCCATCGACAGAATATCTTCAAATTTGACTTTGAATTCATCATGCAGGGCAATCAAATGTTGAACGTAAGGCATTCTACCTGCGCCAAGTTTGAAAACTGCGCAAATTCGCACCAATAATAATTTTCTTCATAAATTTCAATGTACCAAGAAAAGTTGAACGTTGCTTATATTAAATTGAGACTGTCCGCTTGTAATTGTGAGTTAAGGTCATTGAATATGTCAAATACGCGATATCTGCTTTAGAATTGATCAGGTTTTCTTTAGAATCAGGATCTTTACTTTCCATGCCACCTTCGACAACCAGCGTACTTCGGTATGTAATAGCAATAGTTGCAAGTGCATATTCAATGCATTGCTTATTATTTGGTAAACTGCATTAATCAAAAATTGAAGCGATTGGTGCAACCTATCACCAAAATTTTTCTCTACTAGATATGGTCGGTTTGAGGTGGTTTATAAACCTCGATATCGCTCGACCATGGCAGAAGCTCCATTTGTTACCACCGAAATAAAGTTTGTGAATGGAATCGATATTTACTTAAAAAAAAATCACTCAACGCATCTTACTGAATTTGGAAGTTTTTTCAAGTAACAATCGCTGAAATTCTTAAAATATTATCTGCCTATATTGATAGTAGTTCTTCACAATCGAAACTTCCTTCACTCTGGACCTCCGCTTACGATTATGGACCCCCATTTTTTGTCACGTCCAACGTAGACCCCCGTCGAGTCTCCCGTGGACCCCTGGTGGTCCACCTGGACCATTTTTAGAATAACGGTTTTAAAAGGATGTTAATCAGATGATCCGCAGTAGGAACGTTATTGTTTGATATGTATGTGAAAGAAAATGGCTTAGAAGCAAATCCATCAGTCACAGATTTATTTATTGATCCTACCTAAATATTGATTTTAATATCTTTGCAGAAATTTACTAAATATGACGATTATATATACTTTAAAGGTGTATGAGGTTTAAAGGTAGTGAATAGTTTTGTTTAATAAGTGAATGTTATAAATAATTGTTTATTTTGTGAATGTAATCGCTGCATCCAAAGAAAATGTGATTGAGGTCAGCTTGAATTAGAATAACTATTTAAGAACAAATGATAAAATTAGTTTTTATATTCTACAGTAAAACTATATGATACGTGCCAATTTCAAACCGTTCGGAAGTTCGGCAACGTCGCTCGAGGTGCTTTTCTCATGCTCTCTTGACCTCTCATCAACTTAATAGCCGTTACAGGTTTTGTTTTCGAGATAGTTCCTCGATTTACTCCATTTTTACACTTTTTATTCTTCGTCGAGCATGACTCAATTTTTGGACCAAATTACTTAAAATTCAGTAGCGGCTCCTTCAACTTTTTCTCATTTCATAGATGGCTTTCAAAAGTCAGAAATGTGTTGATATGTTTTATCCCCTCCTATTGAATTATAATTATTCAATTACTTTTGGGCAATTAATAGCGTCCATAACAAACAATATAAAAGACTTGCCCAAATTGTCCGAATTTTCTAATTCGCGTTTGCTTTGATTTAGTATCGTATAATGAATTAAAAATATATATAACTATGAAAACCATACAAAAACATGTACGAAAACAAATTTTATTATACGAGGATGGTCCCAGAAGTACCTGGCCTGATCTAGAGATGGCAGTATTTGCTTGAAAAAGTACACGTATACTGCATATATGTTTAAGCTTTATTGTCAAAAAATTGTTACAATTTGTAGACAAAAGCTTGTAAAAACTAAAAAACAAACATAAAAATAACTAAATAAAGATAAAATAGGTAATAATTAGTAAATAAGTCGTTTACAGAGTAAAAGGCACTTTCCATTAAATATATCCTCAAATTATTGCGAAATTTGGGAAAAGATGATATCGAATTGATTTCAATTGGCAAATGATTGTACATTTTTTTGCATTGTAAAATATTGAGCCCTTAACTAATTTTGAGGAGTAGGAAGGGAAAGGTTCCTAAGTGGATAGCCGTGCAATGACCTTGGAGAAGCGTGCTTACGAATTAGGCAAACGGATTTAAATATGAATAAGGAAGGAAGATTTTTAATGTTTTAAAGTCTGGCTACATTTACAAAAGAACCTGTACCATCTAAAGATACCAAAAATTACTTTTCCAATCGTTTTTTAACAAAAAAATACTCTTTGTTCAACTCGATAAAATGCACGGTTTAGGTGATATGGAGATTTTTAAATCATTGTGCAATGTACCGGGTGTCCCAATAAGAATGGCTCTCGGCCATATCTCGGGAACCGTTTATAGTACAGCTTCGAGAAAAAAAATTTATAACAAAAGTGACCTCGAGAAAAGCCTGTAAAATATTTGCAGATTTGTAGGTCCACCGCCAGAGGGCGTAATTAAATACCAAAAATTATAAAATGAATAATTTACAAATTTTGCCTAATCAAGATGCATTTAAACTATGATTATCGTATTCTTCAAGAAATTCAGCGTATATTTGATTTTACAAGTTTTAGTCTATCTCTTCAAATAAGAGGTGGAGGGAAGCGGGAACTTTATTATGAAAAAACGCCTGTAAGTCCAGTTCTACTAAACCTATCTATGCAAACTTAGACTTTTTAAAGAGAGCTCCTTTCTACCAATGTAATAGTTATAATTTCGAAACAACCTAATGAGTAACGTATACGCTAGAGGGCGCTATTTATTTATTTTTTAAATCTAGCTATTCTTGAAAAATGTTGAATGGGAACATGCAGTTGTAATTAAGGAATATAAAAGTAGACCCAATTAGCAACAGAATGACGAAAATTGCATGTCGATATCTTTTTCGTATTACGAGATATCCTAAGAAATGTGTAAATTTTAAGCATTTTCCTGTAAACATAAAATACTCCGGTTTGACTGAACGGATTTTAACATTTTTTGACTCCTTAAAATTGTCTTTCCTTGTTCTATCAATAATAGTTCCAATTATTATGTCAATACTACTTATACTGTCACCGGGAAACTGCCCTGATAGGTGAATAGGACGTGGAGGCATATTTATTTGGCCAGTCAGGTCACGAGACCTAACCGTCTTAGATTTCTATCTCTGGGGCCGGATTAAAGACCTAGTTTGTGCAATTCGACCCCCTACTAGAGATAACATGATCGAGAGAATACGAAACGCCGCTCAGAGTATTTCGAGAGCAGAAATTGAGTCTGCTGTTCAATCTACTCTTCAAAGAATAAACGCTTGTATCGAAAATGATGGGCGACAATTTGAACATTTAGGTCGTCACTAGCGAAGTACCTTAAGTTATATTTCCATTTTAACTTCCATAAAGGTTGTTGGTTGTTGTAGGTTGTTTCGAAATTATAACTCTTACATTGGTAGAAAGGAGCCCTCTTCAAAAAGTCTAAGTTTGCATAGATAGGTTAAGTAGAACTGGACTTACAGGCTTTCCCGCTTCCCCCCATCTCTTATTTGAAGAGATAGACTAAAACTTGTGAAATCAAATTTACGCAGAATTTCTTGAATAATACGATAATCATAGTTTAAATGCATCTTAATTAGGCAAAATTTGTAAATTATTCATTTTATAATTTTTGGTATTTAATTACGTCCTCTGGCGGTGTACCTACAACTCTGTAAATAATTTCCAGGTTTTTCTAAAGGTCACTTTTGTTATCAATCTTTTTTTCCCGAAGCTGTACTATAAACGGTTCCCGAGATATGGCCGAGAGCCATTCTTATTGGGACACCCGGTACATGCTCTTCCAAGTTCACAAGAAATATCCTCCTCAAACTTCGGAAGTGCGTAGAAGTGCAAGGCGCCCACTTCGATGATTTATTATAGTTTTTTTAGTTTTCATTTGATAAGTTGTAGTCTAACCAACTAAATTTTTCTATTCAATTCAATTCAATTAAAAGTGTTTCTAATAAAATAATTACGATTTACATTATTTTCATCTAGATACTCACTCCCGAATTTTTTGCATCAACACTCTATATATTTTTAGATAAATAATTCTTTTACATTGTAAATATAATTAACCAAAAATGTACCGCCTCTGAATTAGACGTGAGTAAAAAATTTGTTTAAAGACGTGATTTTATGTTCACTCTCATTTGTGAGAATTTCGTTGACATCCAACCCATAGTTAACCAAGTCAATTATAACTAGAACATAGAATATTTTTTTCGGAATTTTACGTAACCCAGCGTTGATCTATTGTAGCTATAAAGATGAAGAAGTAGACGGGATGCAATTATGAAGAAAGATGAAAAACATAATTTTTGTTTATTACGTAGATTTATTCGACTGTTCCATTAAAAAGATGGATATATTAGTGTCTCCTGTTTTATTACTTAAGAGATACAAGATTCTTAGAATGTTAGTTTTTATGGCCGGTTAAAGAAAGAACAAACAGTCTAAATACAACTGAATAAGACGATTTTTAACTAGCGGATTGCACCTATTAAAATGTAAATAAACTTTATAGGTAAGTAGGTACGAAAAGTGGAAAAATTGTTCAACTTGTCTTAGAAATATTCAAATCCCTGTTCTTCGATTCTCTTGTCTTAAGAGATGCTAAAACTGAGAGCTATACTCCATTTCTAATTTAACACTCATAACGATAAGGCCCTTATTAGATAGTAGCCAAGTAGCGTAGCTAGTCGCTTACTTCTTTACCGAGCATTGGTTCATATGGAGCTTATTATACGAAAGGCAGCCACGTTTTGGCTGTCGACTGGTTGTCCATCTTGACAACTTTACCGGCAACCACCAGCTGCTCAATCTGGTTGCGCTCTTGTGTAGTATATAGGGATTCCCTCAGCCACTGATGAAAACTCAGGGACTACGTATCGCTATGCAGTTTATCGTTGTTACCTGGTGTTCTCCATTCAGAGGCTTTACCCATTGTGGGGCTCCGAGCGGCAGGTCTTTGCGCGACCCTTTGTCTTTCGTGAAAAGTATGTGATGCGAAAGTAGGTCTGGTTTTTTGGTTTAGGTATTTGTCATGTTTAAAGAAAAATGCTAAAATTATACAAATAAAACAAACCTGAGTTTTAAAATGTTTTACATTGAAATATTTACAAAATTAACAAATACAGAGATGATAAAATTGATGTTTTCGGTTTTTGCTAAGACTAATATCTTTAATTAAAGCACAAGATTAAGCTTAACCATGGGGTTTCATCTAATTTTCACCATTCTCAAGTTACACTCAAATGCGATTTCCCTCTATACATGGGAGTTTTTCACATACACACGTTCTATCCTCAATATCTCTATTCAAGATAGAGACTTCGTTTTGGTTTAAGAACACTCGCTGAAACACCTTCTTTCTTTTGAGTTTTTGAACACTTAAATCGGTTGAGTTGGAAAGGAGCTAGGCGCGGACATTCAATGTGGAGTTATGGATTTTTGTTTGTTTTTGGCAATTTTTCTACATTCAAAGATCTATATCTCAGGTTCTAATATAGCTACAGAGTTCGTTTTGGTTTAAGAACACTCGCTGAAACACCTTCTTTCTTTTGAGTTTTTGAACACTTAAATCGGTTGAGTTGGAAAGGAGCTAGGCGCGGACATTTAATGTGGAGTTATGGATTTTTGTAGGTTTTTGGCAATTTTTCTACATTCAAAGATCTATATCTCAGGTTCTAATATAGCTATAGAGTTCGTTTTGGTTTAAGAACACTCGCTGAAACACCTTCTTTCTTTTGAGTTTTTGAACACTTAAATCGGTTGAGTTGGAAAGGAGCTAGGCGCGGACATTCAATGTGGAGTTATGGATTTTTGTTTGTTTTTGGCAATTTTTCTACATTCAAAGATCTATATCTCAGGTTCTAATATAGCTACAGAGTTCGTTTTGGTTTAAGAACACTCGCTGAAACACCTTCTTTCTTTTGAGTTTTTGAACACTTAAATCGGTTGAGTTGGAAAGGAGCTAGGCGCGGACATTTAATGTGGAGTTATGGATTTTTGTAGGTTTTTGGCAATTTTTCTACATTCAAAGATCTATATCTCAGGTTCTAATATAGCTATAGAGTTCGTTTTGGTTTAAGAACACTCGCTGAAACACCTTCTTTCTTTTGAGTTTTTGAACACTTAAATCGGTTGAGTTGGAAAAGAGCTAGGCGCGGACATTCAATGTGGAGTTATGGATTTTTGTTTGTTTTTGGCAATTTTTCTACATTCAAAGATCTATATCTCAGGTTCTAATATAGCTACAGAGTTCGTTTTGGTTTAAGAACACTCGCTGAAACACCTTCTTTCTTTTGAGTTTTTGAACACTTAAATCGGTTGAGTTGGAAAGGAGCTAGACGCGGACATTTAATGTGGAGTTATGGATTTTTGTAGGTTTTTGGCAATTTTTCTACATTCAAAGATCTATATCTCGGGTTCTAATATAGCTACAGAGTTTGTTTTGGTTTAAGAACACTCGCTGAAACACCTTCTTTCTTTTGAGTTTTTGAATACTTAAATCGGTTGAGCTGGAGAGGAGCTAGGCGAGGACATTCATTGTGGAGTTATGGATTTTTGTAGGTTTTTGGCAATTTTTCTACATTCAAAGATCTATATCTCAGGTTCTAATATAGCTACAGAGTTCGTTTTGGTTTAAGAACACTCGCTGAAACACCTTCTTTCTTTTGAGTTTTTGAACACTTAAATCGGTTGAGTTGGAAAGGAGCTAGACGCGGACATTTAATGTGGAGTTATGGATTTTTGTAGGTTTTTGGCAATTTTTCTACATTCAAAGATCTATATCTCAGGTTCTAATATAGCTACAGAGTTCGTTTTGGTTTAAGAACACTCGCTGAAACACCTTCTTTCTTTTGAGTTTTTGAACACTTAAATCGGTTGAGTTGGAAAAGAGCTAGGCGCGGACATTCAATGTGGAGTTATGGATTTTTGTTTGTTTTTGGCAATTTTTCTACATTCAAAGATCTATATCTCAGGTTCTAATATAGCTACAGAGTTCGTTTTGGTTTAAGAACACTCGCTGAAACACCTTCTTTCTTTTGAGTTTTTGAACACTTAAATCGGTTGAGTTGGAGAGGAGCTAAGCGCGAACATCAATGTTGAGTTATGGATTTTTGTAGGTTTTTGGCAATTTTTCTACATTCAAAGATCTATATCTCAGGTTTTAATATAGCTACAGAGTTCGTTCTTTTCCATTATAATGATTTCTGATACTTATTTAATGGATTCGATGTAAGCGAAGCCGCGAGTAAAAGCTAGTTTCCTTTAAATTTTTCATATTACATATGAAACCAAAACGTGACAAGTCCGCGATTCGAAGTTAATAATTGAAAATGTACGTAGATCGTAGTTAATTTTGGGTTATGATAAGTAAGATTAAAAAATCGAGGACTTGTCATTTTTTTCGAAAGTTGGTACTTCATAAACGTGATATGGATTTGACAGTGGCAGCACCATCTGTGTGTCAATCACACTACTTATTGAGTGTTGTTATAGTTTTAGCCAATACAATGATAATATGTTAACGTGACACTGTATATCGTTCGTGTCGCTTTGCGTTTCTCGGATAACGCTTATGGAACCCAGCAGGTACACACCTTGAAACATAGCAGTGCGCAAGAAATGGCAAGGTTACACTGTAACATAGAAGAAGATTTCAATAGTTCATTGATTCTTCACCATAACTGTCCAAGATTTAACTGTGAATATTCTAAATGCCTCGACCTTTCAATCGTCCCGGACCTAGTGTCATTTATCCATACTTTGGGGAAACTGAAATATGTAGATTTTAAATACTACGGCTCTTTTTTTAATGATCATCCCTCGTATACCGGGATACTACAATAACGAATTTAACATCTAACAAATTCTAGATTAAACGTGAAAAATTTAATACATTATTCTCTATTGTTCATTATTCTCAGTTGTTACCAGCTGATGAAATTGTATTTTCAATACGCTAACAATTTTCTAATCCATCACGTTTATTGTCATTCATACTATGATGTATGTATTATTAACAACAATTATGCTTTTCCGTTTCTTTTTCTAATTATTTATCATTGCGCCGTGATCAATTAAACTCACAGTCAAAACAATTAGTGGAAAATATCCAGGGGACTGGAAAACTGTTGATTGGTAAGGTTTCGTATTCATCGGAAAGTTAACACGCCAGTGTCGGGGTATAAATTTCCCCAAATTAATTTTGTCACTGTTTCGAAAAGATGCACGGAAGAAGAGAAAAATGAGAGCTATCGACTTGTAAAAACCCAAACATTATTGACTGAATTTAGACATGATTATACACACCGAATATGATTCAAATCAGAAAAAATTAATAATTGTAAGTAGTAGAAGTTGACACTGTGAATATATACAACGAAGCTCTGTCCAATTTTTAATATTGTGGAGCTACTACATCCTCTTTCTGCCCGATCCCCTTCTTCCCTCTATCTTTCCTTTCCTCTCGCTCCGTATCACATGTCCCAGGTAAGCACGTTTTATCATATTCACGTTATCTTCTTATTCTTTGGTTTTTCTTCATGGAGCTTTCAAAATTCTTCGATAGATCCACATCTGAAATGCCTCAAATCTGTTCATGGTGTTAACTGTCAGTGAGTTGCCTTGAGGTTGAGGTCAAATTCAGAGATCGTAAACACGTTTTTTAATACCATTAATGAACTTCTACCCTTTTCTATCCGGATTGCTAAATCTGATGACCAGTCTCCACATAACTAACTTCCTAGATAGTTAAACTTTGCTTAACCTTCAATCTCTTCAATTTGGTATGATAGTTTTACATTCTGGAACTCATCTAATTTCCTGGTGATTACCAGGAATGTTGTATTTTTTATATTGACACCTGTAAGGATTTTCTGGGCATTTGAAAGTTCGTTATCAACTCTAACTGCAGCTGATTGGTTCCAATACAAGTTTTCAATAAAGTGTATATCTTTCTGGTTTATGTCAAGTCGCCTTGATTTTTATGGTGTTACCCTCTATTGAAAGCTTTTTCGTAATCTATAAAACACATAACTACATCTTTCCTCCGAACCAGTACTAGGTTCTGGCTATTTTAACAATTTAATTTACGATCTCTTGATGCCGTATTATCGCCGTTAATGGATTTGTGTTATATGATAAATTTGAGTCGATGAAAATCGTAGAAATGTTGAAAAGTAAATGGAAAGTCACACGCCGACGAAAAAGGAAGAAAACGATAAAAAGAAAAGTAGGGAACATTTCGAGGCTCGTATAAACCGATTTAAATCGAATTGGAGGGTAATTTGTGGTTTTACTAGTAGGTTCAGGGTCTCCTTACTAATTTAATTTTTATTCTTGGGACTTGGGTTTTTTGTTTTTCTTTTTTAGTCCTGTAGAAAATTGATTTACTTTGTTGTTCAGAATTTTTCACAATCACATTTTTACGTCTATCGTAATTTTGTTCATAAGACAAATTACTAAAGTTGTGGGCAAGTTCATTTTCTGTTTCGTGAAAGAAAATTGCCACTAGAGAATTTCGAATCGAAGTGCGGAGGGTCATTTACATAATTTATTTGAAAAAATTTGTTATTTCGGCGTAACGATTCCTTTTCTTAATCGGGTAATTAACAAACCTTTAAAGGGTGCACTTCTCCAAGATTAAGGGGGCTCACAAATTACGTAAACATAAGTTCATCCCTCTGTTTGTCAAAAACATTCTCCACATCTCATATTGTTGGTGTGGAATTCATGCTGGGTGCGCGTGGTGAAAAGTTGATAATTTATAACAGTTACACGTTTTGCAAAAGGAAACAGTTAATGATGCACAGTTGCAAAGCGTCAATCTCTGTGAATAAATAAAAATAAATCGGAGTTTGTTTGAAGTTCAAAATGGATTCGAACTAACTACAATGCAGCACGACCATGAAAATTATTAATCACTGTTTTGCTAGAAAATCTAAATTTATTATCACTACCAAAGGTATGGGAAAAAAATATGTAAAACGAAGTCTTTATCAGAACAATAAGTACATGTTGCTCTGAATAATAAAAAAGGAACAGTCAATAACTGTTTATATATTATTTTTCGAATACGAGGATTGTCCCAGAAGTACCAGATCTGACCTGTAGATGAAGTTACTTAAAAAGTACCACTGAATTAGAAAGTACCCAATCTATACAGAATATATTTCAAATTTGAAGACGCCGCGTTGTTTAATATTTGTTTGGAAGCCATAGTGACTTTAAGCCCAACCAATATAAAATCTGAACTACATTTTACTCTGGATGAGACTGCTTCTTCGTTATCAACAGTAAAATATTTGGCAGCAGAGTTTAAGGGAGGTTGTACGATCTGCGAGGACCAGCATTGCAGTGGTCGACCAAATGAGATGACGACTCAAAACGGAACAAAAACAGCATCGTGAAGATGTTTCCATCGAGTTTTTGGCAATTTTTCATAGATAGGTTTGAAACGTGGGTTCATCACTTCCCATCCCCAGTTCCATCTGCAGTCAATGTCATGGCGTCGGTTTTTTGGAAAGCGCAAAATCAATGATTTTAACTTATTATAAAAAAGGTATCGAACTTAGTGAACAACGTTGGGAAAAGTGTATGGATCTAAAATGAGATTACGTTGAAAAATATTTTTTCCAAAATGTTTGTTCGGCTAGGTATTTCTTGGACCATCCTCGTATGGCATGTTCTCGGCCCAAAATATATGCAGATGAAACTTCTTCTTCTCCCTCTTCTCCCTAATAAGCAAATTAACTGTTTGATTATTTTAATAATATATTTTTTTCCACTCCAAATTGTTTTCGTTTTTGAAGTGACTATTCAATAAAGTACGAGCAGCGTATGTCCTAAAGTAGAAATAATTATCTGTCGTTTTTATTTGATCCTGTCATTGCTAAAAACAAATTCAGTCCTCAGGGCTGATTTAAGAGTAGCGATCCGAAGATTTTGAAATTAGCTGTTGCTTTTGATGAAAATTTGCATGTAAATATATCTGATTTTCATGGATTTTGTGACTTTAAAAGGATATTACTACAAAAAACTATTAAAAAATTACATCTGTATAATGACTTTTGGCAGTAAAATATTTAAACGTTTTTTGGACTTACAGTCCGACAATATGTTATGATCGTACCACCTTATTCTACTTGCGTACAAAAGTGCTAATTTAGGGTAACTAACCCTTATAAAAGGTTATCTGCCTGACCCACCACGATCAGTCATGAAATATCATCAAACCGTTAGCATCAAACAGCTCAAGCGGTCATCCTAAAAAACGTATAGAGCCGGCAAGAAGTGGCCAATGTATACAGTTTCCAGAGTGTACTGTCGTTGGCAAGAGACTGGAGCTGGCATCGAAGACGCTGTTCCTGAAGAATTGTGCACATCCGACAGATTAATTGTCAGCACATCGCTGAGAAATCAAGACCTCATTGGTGTTAAAGTCCACCAAAAACTCGAGGAGTGGCTGGACAATCAGAAAAAGATTTAAGGCATCTAAACTTGCTATGATATAATGTATTTTCAAAAAAAAAAGTATAGTCTTGGATAATGGAGGCTTATATTCACCAAAAAGACGGGTCACGATAAAACGTAGTGTCTAATATTCAAACTTTTTTTTTAAACTTAGTTCCTCTTAAAGTCCTTTCGATTGGGTTGTAAATTTTTTAATAATACATTTCTTCGTTAGTTTGAATAACGGTCTGGATAAGGAATCAATAAATTTTATCGGCCTACTTCCCTACGTGACTCTAGCTAACTTTTTACTTACCATTTCTACTTCAAAGCATCAATTCATCAAGTCCACAGATGATGTAATAGAAAATACGGGGGAGAATACTAACAGAAAATCCTACCAGTTGGTACCTAGCAAGATAAAAAATTTCTGAACCTTCATACCAATTTCTTTTCCAATCTTCGTGAAATAAAAAAGAAACAACCACAACCACGATAAAATTGACTATTTAAAACGATTGTAGAATCAAAATCAATAATTAAAATACATTTTCCATTTTTAATGAAAATTTTTTACACAAAAACACAATAATTTCTGTGAAAATTTTAATTTATATTATGATAGTTTAACTGGCAACGTCGTTTCGTAATGTTCGTTCCCCTTTAATAGTAGTAGTCTCGTCGACTGTGGCGTCCTCGCTCGGCCGCTCGCTCTTGTCTGGGTCGAGGTCACCCCACCCCACTAGGCCCCCCTATCCCTACTTTTCAAAGCCGACACACGGAATCTCAAGGTTAAATTTGTTTATATCTCTTTCCTTCCACCTCCTCCCACTACATGATTTACTCGTGAATCGACACCTTGTTTCGTTATTGTCATTCTCGCAATTGTCCATCTTGTCATTGGCAACTCAGTCGCTAACCGTGATATCAAATCAAGATTTTAACGATTATTACACGCACAGAAGGAAAATGTATAAATATGTACATACAATGTTATCTTTAACACAATTTACTTCAACTTATTAACTAAATTAAAGCCATTTTTCCATTATATTTCATCCATAGAGGACAGATCTTACGGTAATTATATACTTTCGAGGTGCCCTCGTTTTTTGGCTCTAGAAAATCGATCGATCATCCGATTTCGATTAATTTTTTTTTAATCTTCGTTTTTACGGCGGTTTTACGAAAAACATTATGGGAATAAAAAAAAATTAAAACTTATATTGGTTTGAGGGCTTTAAATCTTCATAAAAATGAACTCATTCACGTATAATTGTTGCTAATTTTTTTCCAAATAACCAAATGAAGTTTTTATATATTTTTTTTCATAATCTACACAAAAAAACGAACAAATTGAAAGAAAAATTAAGAAAAATATTGATTTTTCATATTTTGCCATTAAAAATAACAATTTGTGTTAAAATTGACCTTTTCTCACATGTAATCGTTTTTTTATCAAGTAATCATTAAAATTATATGAGCAATAACATTCTTAAAATCACTTATTTCAATCAAGTGTACAATATTAAAAATTAAATTTGAAAAATTCAAAATTTTCACCATTAAAAAAATGGTATCTTACTAAGGTTGACATAAAAATTGAATAAACAAACATTTATCAATTTTTTTTCCAAAATGTTCGTTTTTTTATGACATTTAAAGTCATAAAACTATAATGAAATCTCCAGGTGAGATATTCCCCATATGTTTTTTTCATAAATCCGTCGTAAAAACGAAGATTTCAAAAACAATGATGATTTTTCGATATTCTAGAGCCAAAAAACGAGGGGACTACGAAAGTATAAAATTACCAGATTGAGGGTACAGGTGGTCGAGTGCGAGACTGTACAGGGTAGCTCTCGCCTCGCCTCGGTCTGTATCGGTTTTTCGTGCCCGAGTTTTGGCATGTCTCGCGAGATATCTGCCGTACACTCTCCCTCGCTTCAGTCTCCAGATAGCAATCGAGTGGAATGAATACACGTGTCACTACGACAGTAACTGATTGTATGTAAAACATTGAAAGTGATTTAAATTTTTTAGAAATATTTCAAACAGAACCCTTACTATGGCATCCAAGTCCTCATAAAAACAAGAAAAAGTTGCAGGATGCTTAGGTTGGGATATCGGAACAGACTGATTCATTGTGGACGAACTGATAAAATTAATATCTACAGCGATAATTTAAAATTATTCAGATCAGTAGATTCTGAGATTATTGAAATCGAGCAAACAATATCTTTGCAACGCATGGTATATCCCCTTAATATACCTAGAGGAAAGGGGTGGACGAAAGACAGATCTGTATCATATAAATCTGTCACCCCTAAAACAAAAAACTATATGTTCTTATAAATACTGTCAAATGTCTACAAGGACTATTGATCTGTTTATTAATGCATTTGGCAACTAAATTTTGACAAACTTCTTCAAAGAAATATTTTCCTAGATCAATCAGCAGAGACTTGGTGATCGCTTTCATTTTTTATTTATCACTTGTATAGGGAACCGGATGCTTTTAAAATAATCATAAAAAAATGAATATTTACTTTAAAAAAGTTTTATTGGTACAGAATTGGTACTTGTTAAATCATAGCATTTGTTACTTACTCACGAAAGTGAAATATGGTCCAAAAAGACCAACCTTTCCTAGTGCACACCAGGCGGTGACCTTTGGGCTATGAAGTTGTCTCTCGTGAAGCTGCTGTGGGTTTCTTTCTACCCAATACCGACAATTTTGTTTGTTGACGAAGCCATTCAGATGGGCTTCGAAACATCATTAACAATATCAAATTTTCTCAAAAATGGTAAGCATTTGTCGACAAAATTATAATTGCTGTTGGGAATCTTGCCGAACGACGGCTATCTTGTAAGGATGGAAATTTGGAACTGTATGCAGAATTCGTCTTTTGCTCATTTGGAGTGGTGAAGGCTTCCCTTACTCTTTCAATGTTCTCCGGAGTCCTACCACTTCGTTGGGGACCCGGTGGTTTTTTCTTCAATATTGATCCACAATCAATATTGTGTTACGAGAAAGGACACTAAATGTCGCTGAACAGCAGTTACGGATTCGTCATTTTGCACAAAACTGTCATAGGCGTACAAGAGTTGGTCTAGCGTCCACGGCTCCATACCAGTCACGTGCCTCTCCCATTATGAGCGCCCGTGTACAACTCAATTCAAAATCATCCGGTTGCCGCGAATGACCCTGTATTAGAAAAGTTAGAAATCGCTTGGGGCAAGTTCGGTATTGCCTCAATTCATGAGTGATTACAGAGGTTCGGTCTGAGCGTTCTTCGTCATGTACACTCAAAATCCTTGATCCATTTTTGGAGTTTATTGTCATATCTTCAGTATTATAATCTTCAATAGTTAGAAAATGGAAGACACCTGATGGGCGATTCATTTGTGCAAAGATTCGTTGCGAAGTACTTGCCTACAGCACTGGTATATTAGTTTAAGCAAACTTCAAAAAAAAAAAAAATATGAGAATAGTAAAATAATGAATATGAAGTAAATTCTTTTCCGATATCAAAGACTATTAAGAGTTGTTAATTCGATTTGACGTCGGAGCTTTGAGTGGAATCAATTTAGAAACGGGCTGAAGTGCTAGTAGTTGCACTTTTCTATTGTAATTAGTATTACGTTGGCATATACGAAGCAAATGCGATTACTTTTACATTTTTCTGTGTAATTTCAAAAAGTCGTCTGTAATTGCAAACGAACCGAAAAGAAAATTGATTAAATAAAAAAAAGTTTTTACTATTGGTTGTAAGCATAAGATTATTATAAACTATCAAATTACGGGGAAAGTACGATTTCCCTTGCGCCGCGATTTGGTTTAATTAGGCCAAAATAAATCGAAAATGGAGAATGAAATTTTTTGATATCTTGCTTCGTTTTCGAGATATCGATACTTATAATCAAACGTTAGTTTAAAATTCGCTTTATTGAACAGATGGCGTTCAATACTTCGTTTCAAATGAATATTTTATCACTTCAAATTCAATATGAAACTTGTAATTCAATAAACAAGAGATTTTTTATTTAATTTTTATATTATTTACCCTGATACTCCAAAATTATATTGAGAAAAATAGATTTTTGTAACAAAATGAGTCATTTTTGATGAATATAACTCAATATACGATAAATACATGAATAATTTGATGTTTTTCATAAAGAATTGTCGGTTGTTTTTCATTATTTATAAAATAGAAAACAATATTTAATGATAGTTTCAAGATTTAATTAATAAAAAAAAATAATAATAAAATAAAATTGAAAAAACGCTAAGAAACATTTTTTTAGACAATTTTGGCTGTAAAAAAATCACGATTTTTGAACTTTTTACACTCAAAGTGCAGCACGAGAAGGTTAGGTTAGGTTGGGTTAGGTTAGGTTAATATATACAAATATTAAATAAAAATAAATTTTCTCAACTTCAAGTATCGATATCTCGAAAACGAAGCGAGATATCGGAAAATTTTATTCTACATTTTCGACTTATTTTGGGTCGATTTACAAAAAGGCATCAAATCCAGGCGCCGCGGAAATCGCATTCGTGTCCAAATTGCAAGAAATTGCACGCAATTTTTTCAAAAGTCAATATATTTCATAGATTAATATTGTACGTTTATTGACATTACCACTCTTACCACTACCAGCACTAATAAAAATTCCAAATAAATTAAACAAATTCCTAACCTCAAATTTTATTTAATATTTTGTGACAGGTTTTTTAAATGAAAATAACAAAGTTAAATGGAATAAACCAGAAGAAAGTGGTCAATGAATAATTGGCAATAATCAAATCTGCCGCAGCCTGATGAACAGGTTGGTTTTTACGCAAAAATTAACTAAGCCTCTAGAATTTCAGCTTGCGCGCAATAAAAATAGCATCAAATCGATAATCTTGCAAGTGCGAGGTTTTGCATGAAACAATCAGGTGAGCCTCATCTGCGCATGCTTTTAATCAAATAAATATTGCGTCTTGTATTGCATTGCACGGTTTATTGCATCATGTCAAGCGACCTTAAGAGCTACTAGCACCTGTATGCAAGTTACGAATTTTGGCGCCCTTTAAGACATTTTGGATCATTTTTTTTTAATACCTACCTACTTAATACCTCAACTTTCTTTATAAAATTAATTTTTATTCTTTTTTGTAATTTTTTTTTGGAGCCTGAGTACTAAAGGATGACATACGGATATGCTAGCGGAAGTCCTGATCATCTGCATTTTTTACTGAATACCTGAAAGGTAAGTTGACAGTTACAAAAATTTGAAAGTTTGTTCCAAGTTGTTGTGGGTTAGTTCCAAAACGGCATGGAGCTGAGGATTGAACTTCAAGAGAAAACTGAGACAAATCCGATGTTTGTGCTGGCACCACATATTCAAGGTATCGAGATTCGGGCGGTTGTTCGGTGTTGTTCTACATTGTTCCAAAATAAAACAAAGCTAGCAACACAGTTACGATCTATCTATCTACCACCTCGATTTCGAAAAATCGCTATATGTGTCATTTATTTGTTCTAGCGTTTTCTTACATTTTAGCGGTTGTTCTAAGATGTTCTGCGTTTGTTCTACTTTGGAAGGTATACTGCTGAGAAGAAAACTTCATTTCCAAATTGGATTTTCTGAAAAATAAATTTCATTCGAAAGAGCTGTTGTAGAAGAATGTGGAGAAACCTCGAAAAATTTATTCTATGTCAAAAGATACAACGAGAACTCAAAGAAACCACAAAATATTTTGGAAAATACGATAAGGAAACGTTATCCGCTATAATATTGTAACCTCAAAAAAAATAAATTAATTAAACCCGGATTTTACGATTTCTATCAATTCTAACCTCAAAGTATCCCGTTACATTCGATTTGACTTATTTACATAAATAATTGTCGATGAATATTTCAATTACAGACCTCGAACGATGTGCGTTTATCTATCGCATACATACAGGATGTCATAATTTACTACGATAGATTATTCTATCCGAAATAATATTTGTTTAACGTGTTTATCGGAGCTTTGCAGCAATGGCATATTGATAAACGGCATATTCTCCAGATTATTATACTTCAGTGTATGTACGAATGTAAATTTGTCATGTCGAACAGCGCCGTGACAACTACGTTGAACAGAGGTTCCTATCATTTTTTTATTTTGTTTCCTAAAATCATAAAAATGTTTCAATCCACTAAAAAGTGGCTATCATAGTGCATACCTCTGAAGTTACCATAATTCTGGAACCTTCGAATTATTGATATGTCTAGAAGACCTTCTTGGGGATTTTCACGAAAAAAAAATACCCGGCATACCCGCCAAACTTTAGCTTCGAAAACATATTGCATAATACATAATTGCTAAATGTATAAAAAAATCGTTATTTATAGTACGGTCAATTTAGGCATTTAAAGTTACATAAATTCCTTTCAAGCTGAAAATCAGTAGAATTGTTCAAAATACAATTGAATACAGAATTTGAATGTTTCCCCTCATTTCCGTGTATGGAAAAAATTTTACTCAAGGTCAAAGGTCAGAAAAGTAAGTTTTTCGCAATTTTCAGCAAAACGGTGAGTTTAATCATAAAATTACCTTAGACGAAAATTGTAGATCATAAAATTATCTACTTAAAACGTATTAATACTTTTTTCCTACAAGCCACTGTTTCTGAGATATAATAAATCAAAAAGTTGTCGTATTTAATGGTTTAACCAATATATTTTCAGCGGTAAACTTTTCTTACAAAATTGAAATGAACCGAGACTTGTGAGTATTTGTAAGAAATTATCAATTGACGAAGATGTTGCTAAAGTTCGACGATGTTGTTCTGCAACTTTGGTATTTCTCGTGCAACCATTAAAACGACAGTAAATCTGAAACATTATAACTTTTACAACTTTTTGTATCGTTATATCTCAGAAATGGTGGCTCGTAGAAAAAAAAGTATTGATACATTTTTTGTAGATAATTCTATGATCTACAATTTTCGTCTAAGGTATTTTTATGATAAAACTCACGGTTTTGCCGATAATTACGAAAAACTCATTTTTTTTACATTTGATCTGGAATAAAATTTTTTCTATACACGGAAATGATGAGAAACATTCAAATTTTGGTAAGTTATGTAGCTTCACTCTTATTTTTTGGTCTAACTTGACCAGACTATTATGTCTGAGTCTGTCATTTTAGTTGGAATATTGAGTATAGTCTTCTTTGTTTTTATTTTGTATTGACATTGTAAAAGATGACCTAAAATCATACAGAGTTGATATAATTTTAACGAGACTATCTGCAAAAGATAAGTTTTGAATTGGTGGAGTTTCATGCTTCAGGTAATGCTGCTTACACGAAGTAAAAAAATACGAAGACAGTGGTCTTAGAATTAGTAGTTAAGAATCCGAACACAAGCACCAGAAAAATTGCCAATTAGCACAATTATCCAAATAAAAAATGTCCAAATAGATTGTTATGAAGAGGATGTCCATGCAGCTGGCTACCCAGATCTCCAGATCTAAATGCCTCTCAATATTTGAACGCCCTATTTTCATCATAAGGTAAACTTTCCCTTTGTAACTCAAATAAATTCTTAAATAAACTAAATCTCCACTATACGTAATGCGTATATACAGGGACTTTGAGATATATTTGGAAAATACACGAAGAGCTGTTCTAAATAAGATTTAACGCAATAAAGCGATATATAATAAAATAAGAGTGACCAGTATTCCCAGAAAACAGTCACAGAACAGATATTTTTCAGAAGTCTTTGGAAAAATTCGCAAAACCTCAAAAAATGTAAGCTGCTTACACAATTGAGATTTTAACCAGCCAGAACGTCGAATTAATGGATCCGTATAGATACTAAACTCAGTTTTACTACATTCTACGTCTTCTGATGACCTTTCCAGTCTGCATTCTCTTTGATTTCTTCAATTATTTCCCTCATCTAGCTTCTTCTACCCTTTCTACGTCTCCCTGTCGAATTTTCAATCTATCAGTTATCTATCTCTGATATCTTCCACTATTGTGTGTTTGATTTTCGTAAACTCTCGGATCCTCTCTTTGTCATCCTGTCTGACATTCCCCATTAAAGCAGCAACAATTTTTTATCGGACATTCATGTACGAGAACTCATTTTGTATAGTTGAAAAACTAACTAACCCACGCCACTTCTAAATACATACATTGAATTTTCGATCCAATTGAAATCGTTTTAATCAGGTCCTATTGTTTGATTGTAATTACCCATATGTTTTATTCACTCTACAAGTAAATAACTACATTTTCCTTTTATGTTCGATAAAGCCCACATGGTTTTGAATTTTTTTTAATATCAAGTCTGAATGTTCCCCATTGTTAAAGCGAATGGAGAAATAACAATTGAGATCGAGTTAGCGCAAATTAAGCTAATTAAACAGTGGTGAGATTATTTTGTTTTTAAAAATATTCCAACAATTTTTTGCGAATTGATTTAAAAAAAAAATAAGAAATAAGTTTTTTTTGTATTTTAGCTTGAATTTATTTCTTAATCCGGTCCTGACAAATCAAGTTTATTGACACCGTTTAGTTTCACAGGGACACATTCACGATTTTCTCGTAATATTCATAATGCAAGTCGATAACGTCACATATTTTGATAATATCCCTCCTTAATACAAGCTTGAATAAGTGTTTATTTATAACATTCGAGATTAAGATACAGCTATGACTCGTACCGTTAAGAAATATCAACACATACATACGAGGTTACTTTAATGTATAAATTGCCGTTATTTATGCTGATCTGATAGTTTTCAAGGAAATTAAAAGTTTACTTTCATTTCTATAACAAGTGGGTAGATATACAACGTATGTTCTGTGACGTAAGTTCCAAAAAGGCATTTTAGAGGTAATCTAAACGTTACATCATGCTCAACTATGCATAACGGCCACTAAAAAAATAATCATTCGCTCGGCAGTAAACTCGTGATGGCATTATCACTTTATTAGTAATATTCGGAATCTCATAAATGTCAGCCATCTTTAATTCTGTGCTGCCACGTGTTCTATGTTATCTGTCTATGTTCTATGATCCCATCTGTCAATTTTCCTGCAGGATTTTAAAAATTGAAAAATCTTCTGAATTGGGAATCGAACCCGGGACCTCTCCCTCTTCAATTCAAGAATTCCCTTGAACTAACTATACAGAATATAACTGTTAATAACTATTAGTAAAAATATCTCATAAGAGATTGTTACGAACTCGTCCCCGATATGAAGCCGACCCTGTCCGGTTATAATGGAATTCTAAGATTCGGCGAAAACGCAGTTCGTTTGATTTTATTTTAATTTATGTTTTTATCAAAGCAGGCGATTTGTTTATATTGTTTAGTTTGAACTAATTTCTGTCTTTATTTTCTAAAATTTTTGCGAACTTCGTTTTGGATATATAAACGAGTTAGTTTATAATAAATAGTCATAGTGAACATAAATAAGTTAGTTGAGTATTAGTGATAAGTTAATCATTATATAAGTGAGTTAAGTGTAATATAAAATGTTTAAATAAATTAGTTGAGTAAAAGACAGTGTTTATAAAAACTTACCCCATCGATAGTAATAGTGTAAATAAATAAGAAAAAAAAAACATTACATTCCTGCCAGAAGTGGAATATTGTAAATAAATGGTGACATAAACTTGGCTAACAGTCTCAGTGACTTGAAAATGACGGAACTGAAAGCCGAACTGGAAAATCGCGAGTTGGAAAGGTCCGATAAGAAGAGTGTAAGTGAGAGATTCGATCCAGACACTTATCTATTCAAAAACTAGTCCTCAAACCTAACATGGCCAATTTTTGAAATGAAATACAATATGTCGAATTTTGAAGAATTATATTTCTGCCAATATGAACGAGAAGATTTCATGGAAAATAAAATTTCATCCCTTAAATCGGATATCGCAAAATATGGAAACGATGAATGAGAAGATAGAATCTGGTATGGAGAATGGAATGATAACGATGAAAAATCAGATGGACGAGATAAAAAAGGATGCAACTTCGAGAACAGAAGATATTCTAGTAGAAGAAAAACGTTGGAGTAGCAGTCACATCTCATTATCATGTCAACTAACGCGTGTTTCAACGAGTTAACCCCATCGCAAATTGACGGTGGTGGATGCATCATTGGAATCTGCAGTATCATATGATCTAGCGAAAAGGTGGTTTCATAAGTTTAAATATTGATTTGTTACAAATTCTCTGGTTTATTTTCATTGAAACGGTAGTTTCTTAATCACGAAGAATCGCCGAGTTGTAGTTTTTCGAAAATGACTTACATTTTCCAAAATTACATCTTCAAATAGATCTATTTCTCTTTTGAACTTTTTCTGTAAGAAATTTGACCGATTTCCGATTCGTAACCCAGGACGAAATTTAGAATCTACCACATTACACCAGAAATCAAAAACCAATTAAAAGGGTTTTTCGGGGTAAATCGGAATTACAGAAAACATATTTGGCATCCAATGGAGTCATGGTATCTTTATTTTGGGTTGTTCCCGGTATAATCCACAATGAAAACCTGAAAAAGAAGGAAAACGACCGCATAATGTTAATTAACTTTAGGGGTGCACAAAAATTTCAAGAACCCAGCTACAAACTGCAACGTCTTTATCCAGATTTAGCTCCGAGTGAATATATCTTGTTTCCAAACATAAAAAATAGCTCGACAGAGATGGATTCGTTTTCAATGATGAAATCATCTTTAAATCGAATATTTATTTTTATAACATTGTTATACAAGTAAGTTTTTTATTCAAAAAGTGTCGGATTTAGTCACCCGCCCTCGTATAACTATTTACGAAATTTCTACCGAGAACGTCCCTGCTTCCACCCAGCTCGTCCTCACCAAAACAATCAACTTTACGAACGGTGATTGTCCATTGTCCGTCATGCGTATAGCGTTTGTCGTGGTACGTATGTATGTGAATAGTAAAAATGTCTTGTGTGTGTGTGTGTGTGTGTGTAAACTGTACGTATGTAATATGTGAAACAAAATGTTTATACTGCGGATGAATGAAAGAAAAGGAAGATGTGATGGGAGCGTGTTTTGTAAGAAAGGATCGCGACACAGGCCGGGCCAGTAGATCGCAACAGCAGGTTTAGAGTGGGAGGGGGAACTGAGAAGCTCAAGTATGCGGAGCGGAACTGGAAACAGAACGGTACTAGGGATATCTGTTCCAAAATAAAAAATATATTGCGTTTAATATAGATAATCACCCGTTTTGTCCATATTTTATTATTCATAATACTATTTTAACCGAAATACCTTCTCTTTATTTATTTATTATACTATACTCAATATATATGAGTGATATGTCGAAACAACGAAAATATGTAAACATCAAAATATGATTTTATTATCAGAAACAGTAAATATTAGACTAAGTTGAAATATAGACGAAATGGTAGTAATTGAACTGTCTTCATTTTCTTGATAGTACATCATGTGTTTCTTCTTCTTTTTCTTTCTTTAATGTAAGCAAAATGCTTGTTTTTCCTAGTATCCTCTGCCGTTTAATTATTAGAGAGGTTGTCGCTCCATCTCTTGCGGAATCTTCCAACGATTCGGCGCCCTAAGGGTGACTTGTCTCTAGCTATTTTGACTATTTTGTCGTCATTCATTCGATCTATGTGTTCGGTCCACTCTCACTTTCTTCACAATATCCATTTGTGTTTTTCCAGCAAACCTGCGCACTATTTTCATTTCGTTGGGTTCTAATATTCTCTTTGCCTTCGATGTGTCTGGTCTGGTTTGCGCTGTGTATGTTATTATAGGCCGAATGACAGCCTTGTAGATTCGGGATTTGGTCTCGACTCTGTTTCGGAAGATAGTATCGTTCAGGTAAGCTGAGGTTCGAGCCTAGAAATTTCAAGTTCATCTTTTGTTGAGTGTTTCTTATAACATTCTCACAACATAAGAACAAGAGACATATTTTAAATCGTTAAATTGGATAAAAAAACTTTGTAAAGTCTTTGTAAGGTCCTTTTTACCAAACAAATTAGTAAAAACAGCATTCAAAGTTATCGACAACAGTGCAAGGTGAAGCCTCTTCAATATTTATATATTATGTATACAAATCAGTATATCCGTAGCACTGTCTCCAGTAAACTGTTAGCAATAACATAACACAATGAATTATTGTGAATTTCCAATGGAAAATTCTTATTAACACGTCCGAAACATCAAGAAAATGTCAAGAATGAAGAACGAATGAAGAATATGTGTACGGATTGTGCACGTTAACTTCCTTTTACTTATTCCAAGGTTTCTTGGAGTAGGATAAGACCAAATTTACAGTTAATTTTTAATATTCAAATAAATTCAAATGTAAAAACAAACTTTTTAACTAATTATTTATACATAAATTTAATGCTTCATTGATAAATAAACATTTATTACAAGCTATCTTTATAAAATGGAAACGTCTCATCGTTGAATCCGATTTCATAACTGTAAATATTTTCTTAAAATAAAAATTCCCACGCTCGGTTTCTAAATCCGTACTAAATCCGTCCCTGCTTATTGGGCGTGTGGCCCACACGCCGGATCGCTCTCTTAAAGGGGAACATCTCTTTGCCGGTCCGCTTTATCGTCTGTATCGCGTGCTCGGTTCGTAACTATCATCGTTTAATTGTCGTCTATCACCTTTAAAAGTTGGTTCTCTTAATAGCTCGTGTGGTTTTTGTCACTTTGTAACGTTTTGCCGATCTTCGTCGCCGATGTTTACATTCAAGACTTACTATTTCCATCTTTTGCATTTTCGCTTTGGTTTTTGGGGAACGGATCAAGCCGTTTTTTCGAAAGGGTATTTTAAAATAAAAAGGAAAAATTTGACTTATACATCTTGATAATATCAACGTCGTATTATAAACTTTTAATTCACTTTTGTTATTCGTTTAAGTATAAGCTGAATGTATACGGGGTGTATAAGATATATTCCGAGAATAATAAATAATAATTATTTTCAACAAATGTCTTGGGTGACAAAATTAAATAAACATTCCCCCATTGAATGTCTTTCTGAGACTATTTATAGAATAAGATTGATGTTGATATGATATGATGATAATACGTAGAGACTAACTTAACATTAATTATTTTCCCCTTTGAAACGTGACGTTGCTGCCCAACAAGACGCAATTTAAAATGGCACAATAAATGCCCCACCAACAAAATCAAGCTCTCAGTAAAAAAAAACCATCAACAAACGATACAAAACCATCTGATGATGGTTTTTTTCAACTGAAACCACACCAAGACAAGACACATAATTCCATCCAGAACCCTCAACTTCCAGGCTTGCTCGCAATACTTCAAATCTGGTGTCGCCCTGAAAGTTTATTTTTATAGTAATCCGTGAGTATTCCATGTTTGGATACTTTTATTTTGTTTTTGTGAAAATTTATACAGTTGAAGTCAATATAAATCAGAATTAATTATTTCCCAGACGATGAATATATAAGTTAGTCCACTTTGGTGTTTCATTGCCACGTTCCCAATAAAAAAACTACTCATAGTGTAGCTGGTTAATACTTCGTTACTTTTCGTATATATAAAATTTCAAAATTTTTGACAGATTGATAAAAAATTGACGTTTCGACTTTTCTTTAAGTCCTTATCAAAATAAACGTCAATTTTTATCTATCTTTTAAAAAATTATTAGAAAAACTAATTTTGAAACAGAAGAAATCTAAAATCAAGAAAATTTAGAATCATAATTATATAATATATTACAAAGTAACGGAAAATGGATGATTTCTGATCCACCATTATATATAATTAGTTTCCTAATGAGCATTGTAAAAAATATTCCGTGTCTGTATGAAAGTAGCAACAAAATGCAGGTGTCCCATGTTCCATTGTAATGTAATCAAAGAGCAGGTGGTATAACCTGCATTTTAAATCGACACCATTAGCCAAACGGTTTCCGAGCAACTACTAACGCACCCCGTGCGAAGGGAATGAAACGAGAGTGGATTTTTATTTTAAAATACTTTAAATATTTTAAAAATAATTATGTTTTATGTATCAATTAAAACGAATGAAAAATATCCACGGGAAATTTCCGTTCCCCCGTGAAGGGAGAAATCAAATATACGTCGTTTCCGTTATGTATACACTCATACTTCGAATAATTAAACATTCCCGGCACACATTGTTAAGTAGAATTAATGTGATAACCTGCATGCATCGCCCTTATGAACCAGTCTCTATGTCCCAAAATAGCTTGTCGCTTGTCTGTTTATACAAATTACAAACAATTTGTGTAGTGGATCATTCACAAGTAGCTGTGACGTCATCGAGCCGATCAATACCGAATGGGATGAAGAGAGCGCTGGCGCGAGCCGGTCAAATTATCACATGGATGGGGCTGCGTTGCCTATTTCATTGATTGAAAAGGTTATAAAGGAAAAATGCTTATAAAAACCGAAAATATTTTGACTAAAACTTCTTTTTTAAAATTCATTAGTAAACCAAACTATATGCTATAACTTGTCAAATGATTAGTCGATAGACATTATTGTATTAATTTCAATTCTACCAAAACAATACCGTAACGATAACGTTTTTTAATACTTTGGTTTTATACAAATGAAGGTTATAATACGATATTTTTTATACTATGGCTACTAATAATTTCTAAGTTTGCCCACCTTTTTAACGTAATAATAAATTATCAACAGAATAATCAAGGAAAATATTTTTGTAAACTTGGCAACAGCGTGCGGTAGGTAACCTCCCATATTATAATTTAAATTATGATTCATGGGCAAATAAATTTTATGAAACGGAGCGTTTTCTTGTTTTATTTATCAAGCTCGGTATTTTAGGGGATTTTACACAAGATGGCTGCCGAATTTTTATCACTATTTGTTTCTTTATAATTATATAAGTTCGTCAACTGTAGAATCAGCTTAATGACGATAATTGTTGTTAAATGAGTAAGGAGAAATCCTTGAGAAGTCGAGAACCTCGAGTTTATTTTAATTTGAAATGTTGGTACAGGGTCTCCCCACATAGTTCACACCTTTTATTGCGTTATTTTGAGTAACAGATATAATAAACGAAAAGATGTTTCTAAATAATTTTTATTTATAATTTTGATGATTAATAAAAAAAATTTATATATTTACACATAGTAATAGCTAGTGAGGTTATGTAAGATGAATAAACAGACGATCAGCAAATTTATTTACCCTGTCCTCGTTTAAAGTACTTATTGACATGAGTAAACGCCTAATCTATAGGCTATTCATCGTATACTTCGTAGATAGGACGCATGCTCTTTTAGAAAATGCAAAAAAATATTTATACGACTTTTAGTATGTGGGATATATGCGACAAACTAAAGAAGACCTGTTTTTTGACCACGTACCATCAAGACATGCTTTTTTGTTGAAAAAAGCTTCTCTAGAACAACAATCAAAAATTTCGTTCCAAATACATTCCATCTGGACCATAGAGAGATTCATTTCTTGAGAAATCCACTTCTCTTTCTGTATTTCTTGATAAAATGCGAAAATTTCGTACTAAAGAAGCTAGAGAACTATTATTAAGCTTCATTTTCATGACTGTACTCGTCATTTTGAAGAAAATAGTCAATCTTTGAAGTGATATATCTCAAAACTTAACCTTAAAATAAAAAAAAAATATTCGCCATCTCTAGTCGAGAAGCCGAACTGTTTTGTATCGTATGGAAACTTTGCGTTGTTTCTCGATTATTGGTCACGCTCCTCGGTCGAAATGAGCGGAGCTCATTGGTGTTCGCTTACGGCAGTATTGTTCCATACGAATTCAAAGCGGATAAAAGTGAAAAGTGGTGAACGAATAGTGAAGAGTGTAAGTGAATAATTTTAGTGCAGTGTTAAGGATAGACACGTGAATCATTATTATTGTCGAAAAATGGAGATGAAAAAAAGGAACTTAGAACCAAATCCCCTCCAAAACTAAATCCTGGCTACGCCCGTGATCCTTATCCAAACTACACATAACCTAATTTGTTGGGACATATTTATTTTAAACCTAACCTGTTTTGGATTTATTTGAAACTTAACCTGATGGGTTTGACATTTCACTGAATTACAAAGTAAAAGAATCTGTAAAAATCGAGTTTGTGCTCTATAATTATTCTTCGTCCTAACACCTATGCACCCTGCATCGCATAATCAAACAAAATTCGCCCTATATCCAACTACATTGTCATTTCAAAAGACGCCTTATCCAATTACCCAATCAAATTGCTTGATTCGGCATCACGTGATCAGAACTTGTTTGCCCGATTCTGCGTTATCCATATTTTTCCATCAGGATTGTTTGGTTTCCTGACGAGCAAACAATTATTTTTTGTAGTATTTCGAAAGCAATTTAAAGGTTTTCTTGGAAAGAGATTCAATTGGTCAACTAATGTGCAAAAATGGATACTTGCGGACCCAAAAAAAGCACGAAGAAACCCAAGTTAGCCTAAAAATCAAAATTGAGCAGTCTCAAGAAAGCAAAGTAAGACTTATGACGGAAAAGCGAATACACAAAATGAGCTTTTCTCAAAATTAAAAGAAGAGAATCCAGAAATTCTTATTTTCTCTTTGACTGTCAAACAAACTTGGTCAATCCCAAAGTACCAAATCCCAAAAGTGCTAAAAGGCTCCTCAAAATCGAAGTTAACTAAAGACAATGTTTTTTTTATATACATTTGGATGGAAAACGAGTTTCCCAAAAGATCTAACCAAATCTGCTCAGCGGTTTTCGACTGTTTAAGTGGAATGGATTTAACAGGTTACTCTACAGTAAGGTTTTGTGCCGACGGTTGTGGCGGGCAAAACAAGAGCAGCACTATGATTGCAATGTGCTGCCATTGCTTAATAAATATTGCGCCTGAAAACATAAAGGAAATTCGAGTGATTTTTCCTGTTCCAGGACATTCCTGTTTGCCTCCAGATCGAGTATTTGAAAGGATCCAGAAAATCCTTAAGAAAGAGGCGACTAGGTACAGTTAAAAGTTTAGGGCAAGATTGCAGAGTATTGAATTTCAAATCGGAGGCTGAAAATTACTTGGCGTCTTGGCATTTTAAGTTCTTCAAGGCAAAAATGTTCATCATAACCAAAAATTCGGCGAGTAATATTTTAGTGAGGGGTGAAATCTTTTACAACACAGACACTGCTGTTTCTAAACAGATCTTAAAAAGAGGAAAAAATCTTTCAACTTTTAGTGCTATGATTATATAAAAAGGAGTACCAGTCAAGCCTGAGAAGTTACATCTTCAAAAGCTTTTTTCAAAACATTTTGGCAAAGACAGAGAGGAGGTATCGTTTTACAAAAACCCTGAGGTGGCTAATGAATTAGTTGGTGTTTCTGATGATCTCGAAGACTTTTGCCAAGAAAATAACAGTGAAAATGGAGAGCTTAGGGTCTAGTTATAATTTTCATTGAATTGAAATTTATAAATAAAATCATTAAAGAAAAACTATTTCAAAGTAACAGAGCACAAGAGTTGCCGGGTGTTCCATTGAGGTATATAGAAAATATCGATAACAAATCTTTAATAATAAGAACGTAAACAGTTTTTCCTCATTTTCTCAAAATCGCTTTACATGGATAAGGCGATTTTTGATATGGAGCGCCTCAAATGAGGATTAAGAGTAAAGAGTACAAGGGCCGAACTAGACGCATGCAGGACTGAAAAATATGAAGAACAATTGTCAAAATTACAAAATAAAATGAGCATAAGTAGCAAGAAAATGTAGGCCTATAAATAAATCTATGTTTTTTAAGAAATCGAAAAGAAAAATCTATTAAACAGCCTCATTCACCAGTTTCTGTGGTATAATACAATGTTTTGTGAAAACCATGTGGAAATTATACATCGTATCTGTCCTAAAAAGTATAACCAACTCTATGCAGCACTTAACGTACCCCTATGCGACAAAATTATGATTTAAAAGATGCGCAAGACTCTCGCATATGTCGAGCGATGTACAGTCCGAGGGGAGACACTCTGTGCCCCTTTTTTTCTATTTATGGGCCCAACGGGCCTGGCGTGTTCTTCTTTAGCCGCTTGCCACAGATGTGAATACTAAATCAGAATTATCTGAAGGGATACAATGGTCGAGGCCTTGTTCAATCCTTTAATATAGTCAAATGTACAAAGCGATTTTTTATTCAGGAGCGACCTCTGGATGTAACTTAAATGTTTTTCGTTTATAGGTTGTAAAATTCAATTATTTTGGCGCCTTTTTGAAATACAAGCATTTCTAATCTCAAAAACTAAAGGATTTATGTCATAAACATAACAGTGAAAATATTGAGTATTTCAGTTGAGACTTAATGCGTTATCTTGAACGCTCAATCTGCGAATTCCAGCTATTAATATGTACAAGGAATAATTGATGTAGTCTTAATGTGTGGGTGGAAGAATCTTCATAAAAATCATTGACCACACGACGTTTTAATAGCTTTATCTATGAGCTAGCTCATCTGATAGATGATTCCAAAAATACATCATTTATTATTCTAATGCCTAACGCACACTGAATGCGTACGAATAGTCCAATCATACGAAAAGTATACAAGAGAAAAACGAAAATTTTGGAAAAGTGTCCATTTATTTTTTGATAAAGTTAGATGTACTTGACCAAGCGATGCTCCAGCTTTTTTAATCCACCTGAAAAATACTTGTTCTTCAGAGTAGGTCTCGGATGCGAACTCTTCATTTGACTCAAATTTTTTTAACAAATACACGACGCCAATTCGACAAATTTGGTCTTGGAGAGAATGGAGGTATGATCTGATGCGTAATTATGTTGGAAAAGCAATTTTTTGTTCACCAAATGGATCCGTTTTCTGTTCGAATCGGTTCAATAAATTAGGTATTGTACAATCCTGAAACCGTTTTGGTTTTTTACCATATATTCGATGTAGAACCACATTTTGCGAATTCCAGAAAACGGTGGCCATCATCTTGCCGGCCAAAACGACAATCTTCGTCTTCTCTGAAGCAAGTTTATCGGGTGAATTCCACTATTTTACCTATTCCATTGTTTCATATAGTATTAAGAAATGACAATCCTCCGATTGCGTTTAAATTTCACGCGATCTTTTGACCTGCCTATTGACTCAGTAATCTGGTGCAGCTTAATCAGCGGTCTGCCAAGATTATTTCGTGAATTTTTGTCAACATATATTTTTTAGTGTTCAGTTTTTCTTGGTAAACACATGTTTTGTTTCTTTTTTATATCTACTAGCTGAAACTCGGAAGCTAGTTATCAGCAACAGCTAAAAGTTCTTCGGTAACAGATGTACTCCTGATTATCGAATGGATCCTCTAATTCCCTTTGCACGAGGCGTCAAATATCACGTGGAAGTCGTCTGAAGATGACGTATTATTCCATTGGTCTTTGGACAATTTCGGAAAAATCGGGAGGTAATAGAAACGAAGTAGAGACAGAGGCGGCAATTTATGGTATCGTTAGCCGCGAAGAAAAGAGAGGCTCGCGACATCGACAAAGGTTCTAAATTGTATCCAAAGGTACCGCAAATACTCTTTTAGTTTGTGAACAAAAGTTTTTTCTTTTGAAATTAGCTCTAATAGTAATTTAGCATTAAAGGTGTGAAATAAATAGACTAAGTTACTACAAAGTGAAAATTCTGGCATTAATATTTATTATTTAAACGTTTTAACAACGAATTTATAACACTATTTATAAAGTCATGATAATATGAAGGATTAATTAATTAATTAATTGTCCAGGCACACGGATTTGTAATATGCCATTCGGCTTATCGGGTTTTTCTTCAAAGGATATTCCTTTGTTCACTTATTGTTGTTTAGTAGTCACTTCTATTTTAATTGCAACCTTCGAGAAAGTGATTCGGAAAATTCAATAAAATCTCGGCATGTATTCTAAATCGTTCTCTATCTGTTTACATTCTACAACAAATATAAGTAAATTTAGTAAAATTTGTGGTGATATTATACTTTATACTCACCAGTAAATTTTCAAAATATATTTTTAACTTTGCTTTTTATATATATAGCACTCACAAAATTCCTGTTATCTCTAACAATTTCCTTTTGTTCCGAATAAATTTTGTATAATAATTTTAGTGCGAATTCGTATTTATTTGGGAAACAGAACTAATAGAATAAAACAAATTTCTGTTTGGTTATATTTTAAAAAAATATAAATTCAGTTTTTCTATATATTAGAGCATACGCTTCTTTTTATTCAGATTTGTTCTACCTACTCGTTCCTTTTTAATTAATTTCCATCTGTGTTCCAATTCCAAAGTTGCCAGGTTGGAGTTTAACCACACCAAGGACCCAACCAGTGCAATTAGATGGTGGCATCTCCTTGAATTCAAATCCAACAACTGGGAATTCAGTTGAGGGCTACAAAAATCCCGGTTTTCCATAAATAAATCCTAGTATTATCTTTATTATATAGAAATTTGTTTGTTTTTAATACATAACTGCTTTTATTTCGTTGGATATGCAATTTATTTTTTGCTGAAACTTTTTTTTTATTATTGATAGCGATAAATATTAATTTGGAGAATGGTGTTCGGGGGGCTAAAAGCGCTGTCATCACGTCTCTCAACATTCTTCTCGTAAGGCGGGCTCGACAGAGATGGATGGAGACCAGTGATCGGAATTCTAACTGGACACTGAAACACCATGGGCATCACCTATGATCCGGAGTGCCTCTAATGCATGGAGGAGGACGAAACTACAGACCACGATATCTGTGACTGCCCTGCACTCACACGAGCGCGGTTTAAACAGCTGGAAATATCCCACAACCTGCCTAACGATATCAAAGGGTTCAAGCCAAAGCGCCTGATGGGTTTCTCAAAGGACATCGGATTTTGGTAACGTCAAGGGGGGCTCGACGGGCCTATCTAAAGACCTATGTGATCAACGACTTCACGGTCGTATTCGGGAATTATTTTAGTTTTTAATAATTCAATTCACAATGTGTTTTTCCAGCTTTTCCACTCTTAGAGTAGTTGGTTAAAAAGTTGGTGGCGTCCAATTTAATACTATTTGTTCACCCCATCTGAGTACCAGTTATTTATATACTTTAAACAAATGAGGACGAATACAACTTTCTTAGGAAGAATCTCAAGCCGGACAAGTATCATTAAATTATTGAAAACTTTTATTAAACAAAGTTATTGTGACGCCAAGCATTTCCAATCTCAATACTTGAATCCGATTCGCCTTTTATGGACTCTTTTCGCAATATTTTCTCGACAATACTTATTTTTTTTACACAGCAAATCTTGTAATCCTTCTCATTCATCTATTCTATACGTTTTATATAAATTGATTGATGTAACTGTTGGTTTTTTTGTCGTGATTCTATTCGAATGAATGAGAAAGATTTAAAACTGCAAATAGAAAAACGAAAATGTTCATTTTGTATACAATAATTTCTACTGCAATACTTATGGTATTTTTTTTTTTGGTATATGCGGTGGCTTCGAATTTATTATAACGTTGATTACGTAACTTTACATCGATCCGCAGCACACCCTCAGTAGCTTCTTTTTTTTCTTTCGTTGCCATTCGCCGAACACCGATTTGCCTTATTATTGTTTTCCTTTATCGACTCTATCATTGGCGTACTCTTTAAATATGTAATTGGTCAACTTCCTATGATTTTTAGTATAAATCCATATTTCTACGTTTTCAGCGTTATTGGTATATATATTGGAAGAAAAATGGGGGGCACATCATTTTTCCCATGTTTTGAGACCTCCTGAACACGATTATGATGGTTTTTCGAATGTCTGTAGTTTATATATATATATCTATATATCTGTTTAAGCTACAATTCTTATTTTCGTCTCTCGAGCAATTGCAAGGGGTCCGATTTGGTTCAAAATTAGCATACACGGCTTTTTTGGCGGCGGATTGATGTTATTACAGTTTGGTTGAAAACAAATGAATATTTCGAGTGGTCGCAGTGCAAAAAAAACTGGTTTTTGACCTTTGCTCACCTCTGCAGGTCAAACGAAAAGCGACTGAAAAATGAAATTTCACATGTAGGTTCAATTAGTTGCGAAATTGTTTCCTGTCTAAGGTCGAAACTTTGCATCTCCACCCCTCTCCATTTTATGGTCATTTTTGTTATATTTTCTTATTTTTTGGCCAGAAAAAGTTTAACTAGAGGGTTCGAACTTCGCATGCAAGTAAAGGTGATGTTGAAGAATTGTCTTTCTCAAGTTCAAAGTTTTCTTCTTCAGTTCTTCTAGCACAAAACGCCCGAAATCATTTTGATCGTTGTAATTGTTGAACTGGACCGCCTCCTATTTAATGAATAATACGAGTATGATCGTTGCTAGGGTCATTTGTTTTACTTCCCATTTTCGAAATTTCTTGTCATTATGACAATTTTTTCTTTGTTGTCAATTGGAATTGAAGAAGAGGGTTCGAGACCACCGGGTCTATTGAAATTATGAATTTTCATTCGGGGGAGAGAGAGTTAACTTGTGAAATGAAAAGTTATTGAGGAATAGCAAATTTTCCATATAAAGAAATAAGATTGAGAATTGATATCAATTCCAAGAAATTCATTTTATGGAAAGATTTGTTTGTGTATTAGTTAAATTCTTCATTTGACGAAAAATTCGACTTTCGTGATTTATTTTCATCCTTTTAAGCTAAAAAGATGTTTGAATAATTGTCTTTTCCATTTCAAAAATTTATCTATTTATATATTTATCCATTTTTATATACTAAAAAATTGTCGGAATTGAAAGAGAAGCTACAAACGCTTCCATAAAAGAATTATACAATGTTTAATAAAAGTATATAAAATTTTCTGCTCCCTGTATTGGCGCCATTGTCAATTCAATTTCGTCATGAGAATCTATCGATCCGTAGATTACAAAACTTCGAGACCCACAAGGATAAACAACCATCGAACTTTTTTTTATTAATTCATGGATGGGAACGAAATTAGAGACGAAATCTTACAAGCGACTGAATTCATTTTTGCAGGAAGTGGAGAGAAATGCCTCGAACCACCGAGACTACGGATGTGTATACACGCAAAATTTAGATCGTGATCATTTCATTTTTCAATCTGTGTGGGAATTAATAAATTGATAAAGTCACGGTGTGTAATTCAAAATAAAAAAGACAAATTGAAACGTGTTTAACAAGTTGATGGTGTAGAAACGTTTAATCACGAATCAAGATAGAGACTGATAAGAAATAATGCAAAAATAATGATAAATTTGTAAGAAAATGCAATTTTGAGCCTCAAAATACAAACAAATTTGTTGGTATTAGTAAATTATGTAAGAGAAGGAGCAGTAAGTTTTTTATGTTTCTATTTTTACAGTATGCGGTACTTTTTATTTATAATTTAATCAAATTTAATGTTTGTAACTCTCGAATACCTGCCGTATTTACCAGATTTGGTACCGTGCGACATTTTATTCTTCTTCTTCTTCTTCTTCTTCCTGCTGTGTATAGGGATCATTGCCTGTTTTTCTTCACATCATTGCCTCTGCTCATTCACCTGGGAGGTTGTCACTCCACCTTTTCCTAGGTCTTCCAAGGCTTCTTTGTCCTGCTGGTGATTTGTCCCTTGATTGACATTTTATTGTTTCCAAAAATAAAATCTGCTTTGAAAGGGACCCGATTTGATTCGATGGAAGCGGTAAAGCAAAAAACGGCAGAGCTCCTAAAGTCCCTCACCAAAGAAGACATATCCAGCATTGCTTCGATCAATGGAAAAAACGTATGGAAAGGCGTGTGGCGAAGGTAGGGAAGTATTTTGAAGGGGAGCATTCGACTGTAGAATAATTTTTATAATAAAAACCTTTTTCCTAACCAGTTTCGTTATTTAATAGCTAGACCTCGTATATTCCTCAATTTTTTTCCATTGGTGTCACTTTTTTCGTCAAAAAAAACCTTTTTTCTCTACATTATAATTTGTTTTGCTTGTTTTATATTAATTACGAATGAAAAAAATCGCCAGGAATATATCACAAATAACAATTCAGTATGGTCACTAATCTCGAAGATTCAGTTAAATTTTTAATTTTACCCTTCTCAATTTTCACCCCCAAAACTCGATAAATACATTTATTATCAATTGTTTCGCCTTTCCGCAACCCTGAAAATACAATCGATTCGCCTGAAACTTCGCCCCCAATAAAACATTCAGGAAATTCATTAAATGTCAATATTTATTTAACCTCTATTGAACTGACTCGGTCTCATGTGGATGGGGTAGCAAGTATTCGACGGACCCAAACTCACCAGAAAATGAACAAGGAAACGAAAGAGAACGAAACGGAGTAAGAACAAAGACAAAAGGTAAAATGTGCCACACATAGCGAGATGTTCTGTCTTTAATATAGGCCAGTTAACGGCCCGACTTTCCCTATATACTTGTAGGGGTAAACAATTTTTGATCATTTTAATCTTCTAGTATTTGCAAATACATCTAATTGCATCTCTTCAAGCCATAACTCGTACCAGTTGAATATAACACTTCTACCTTTTGATTTTTAACAGTTTTGTACAGTTATTTTTTATATTCTCCATAGTTTCCGTTATTTTCTACATTTAAAAGGGTTTTCCAATATTTTACTTGTTTTTGATAGTATGCAATCGTTCCTCACATGTTCAACAGTTCACTAAAATTTCAGTTTTGTCTGTCCCTAATGTTTTTATAAGGCCTCCTACATTTTCAACAGTTTCCCATCATTTTTAACTGTTTTTAATAATTTCCAATAGTTTTATCTACTGCTATGTAATATTTTATATTTCCAACAGTTTTTAACAGTTTCCGATGATTTTAAACAACTTTTTATAATTTGCAACAGTTTTGTTTACTTCTATTAATATTTTCCTATAACCTCATGTTATTTTCTATAATTCAAACAGTTTCCTATCATTTTAAACAGTTTTTTATAATTTCCAACAGTTTAATTTACTTCTATTAATGTTTTCTTATAACCTCAAATTATTTTCTACATTTCCAAAAGTTTCCCATCATTTTTAACTGTTTTTAATAATTTCCAACAGTTTAGTCTGCCTCTATGTAATATTTTATATTTCCAATAGTTTTCAACAATTTCCGATAATTTTAAACAATTTTCTATAATTTCCAACAGTTTTGTATACTTCTATGAAATATTTTTCTATAACCTCATGTTAATTTCTACAATTCAAACAGTTTTCCGTCATTTTATACTGGTTTTCATAATTTCCAACAGTTTTGTCTGCCCCCATGTAATATTTTATATTTCCAACAGTTTCCGATGATTTTAAACAACTTTCTATAATTTCCAACAGTTTTGTTTACTTCTATTAATATTTTCTATAACCTCATGTTAATTTCTACAATTCAAACAGTTTCCTATCATTTTAAACAGTTTTTAATAATTTCCAACAGTTTAGTCTGCATATATGTAATATTTCATATTTTCAACAGTTTTCAACAATTTCCGATAGTTTTAAATCATTTTCCATAATTCCCAACAGTTTTGTTTACTTCTATAAAATATATTTGTATAACTTCAGGTTATTTTCTACAATTCAAATAGTTTCCTATCATTTTAAACAGTTTTTTATAATTTCCAACAGTTTAGTCTACTTTTATTAATATTTTCATATAACCCCAAATTATTTTAACATTTCCAAAAATTTCCCATCATTTTTAACTGTTTTTAATAATTTCCAACAGTTTAGTCTGCCCCTATGTAATATTTTATATTTTCAACAGTTTTTAACAATTTCCGATAGTTTTAAATCATTTTCCATAATTCCCAACAGTTTTGTTTACTTCTATAAAATATATTTGTATAACCTCAGGTTAATTTCTACAATTAAAACAGTTTCCTATAATTTTAAACAGTTTTCTATAATCTCTATATAATATTTTCCTATAACCTCTTTTTAATATTTTTGTTTAGCTTCCAATTTTTTGCATTTCCAACCATCTTCGATTATTTTTTTTAGTCTCTAATAATTTTTCACGTCTCCAATGTTTAACAACATTCTTTGATTACCAACCGAATTTTATGGTATCCGATCATTTTCTACCTTTATAACAGTTTCCAAATATTCTTATGATTCATAATCTCAAACATAGTCCAACAGTTCCAATCATTATAAACAGTTTTCCACGTTTCTTCTTACTACATTCCCAAAAGTTTCCTAAAGTTTTTAACAGTTTTCAATAATCTCAAACAGTTTTGTTTGTTTTGTAAAACCTCCAATTATTTTCTATATTCCAACAGTTTTCTGTCATTGTGTTTTTTGTTTCCAACAGTTTTCTAAGTATTGTACAGTCTTTCCTATAAATTTTCATATAAAAATAACAGTTGGGATAAATTGTTTTATGGATTTTTCATTATATATCTCGAACGGGGACAATAAAAATCAAGGAAATTAACGATCTAGACCAGAAGTTGCAAAACTTTTTTCTTCAATATATTACGGGTTTCAGTAGACCTTCTGCTGATACATATTAGTCATATCTTCAAAACTAGTAACTCAATATGAAGATGGAGTACTAACGAAAGAAATTTACGTATATTCCTTTTGAATCCAAAGTATACTTTTGAGGTTCACCCAGACCACTGGGAATCCCTGATCTAGACCTCTCAATCTACAAATGTAATTAATTATGCAGTTTTTTAAGATGGGTCGGAGTGAAAGATCTTTAAACTTTTAAAAACAACTACCGAGAGTTTCCTTTTTATAAATTATTTTTGAGCAATCAGTGAACTGAGAGTAAACAATGTTCATTTTTAGATGGTAAACATTTTGATGAAGTTGGTCTTTCTTACGTAAATATAAAAAAAAATATTGAGGTCAATGCTTGGCTTGATAAACATTATTCGGACTTTGTCGTGAAAATCAATTGTTGAGAAGTGATTTGGTAAGTTTTAACGAGGCGATATGAGTAGTGGGGACGAAGCACGCAGTCCACAAAGTTGATTGAAATAGCTCGACTCTAAAATCCAACAGATATCCCCATGTGAAGTAGAAGGAAGTGCTGTTACATCAAGACAATGCATCGTGCCACGAATCAATGAAAACGATGAGAAAATTTCATGAGTTGGGGTTCGAATTGCTTCTGCTTCCAACGTATTCTCTAGATTTAGCCTCCAGTGACTTGATGCTAGACTTGAAGAGGTTGCTCGCCGGACAGAAATTTTGCACCAATGAAGAGGTTATATTCAAAAATAAAATCAAATTTTCTATTAAACACCCTTTATAACGTCCATAACCCAGCTTTACATTAGTAGAAGAATTTTCAAAATTTGTAAAGTACTTTATTACAAACAAATGTTTTAACAATATTATTATAAATGAATTATGTCACTGTTAACATTTTTGGACATCGTTGTTATATAAATTCCTTTCTTACACTTATTAATCGCATGTATAAGACGTAAATGTCATTGCGATATTTAAAAACTTTTACCGTACGACTGTGATACAAAACATTGACATTGAATCTTGAATAATGTCCTTTCCTGACCTCAAAACCTTCTCAGACTATCAAAATTGTAAAGATCGGTCCAACATTCAACATCCTATGTTAAAAGAAAGTCCACTAAAGAAAAGGGAACGCCTGTTACCGATTAGGACAGACTGAGTAGGGGTGGCTTTGCTTTTAAAGGGGATAGATCGACACGTCATCTACCGGGAAAGATCGTCTTTTATTTCGAACGCGATGGTTAGTGTTGCGTTTCAAGGGGAACTGTTTTAACGTTAGAGAACTAGGTATTTATAGGGATGATTTCATAATTACGAAAATAAAATACGTTTTAAAACTAAATAATAAATTGGCCAAACAAAAACGTAGTTAGTGATGCAAACATTCAATATAATATTTTCCTATTAGATAAATCAATTGGTATGAGGTTGGCCCACAAGTCGATATCAAATATGGTCGAATTGTTTCAGCATCTACCATATTCTACATACCTTATCCTCATCGACTAGGGGCTGTTTTAAGATCTAAACAAGTCGTGAATTGATTTAGTTTAGAAAATGAGTGCAAAGTATATCTTTCCTTCGATCATTCCTTCCATGATCAATTGGGGTATTGTATATCTTTCTCCTCTAAAAACGCGTTCCAAGTATCCAACCTTTGGCACCTTGATCAAGTTGAACAACTCAGTCCCCGCTCTTCTTAGTACATCCTCGTTCCTCACTCTTCGAAGGGTCCACATTTCGAATGCTTCTAGTTTATTGATGGACGATATCTTTAATGTCCATGTTTCCATGCCGTACAGCAAAATTGACCACACATAACATTTGACCATTGCAAACCACTAGACCACCAAAAAAATGGTATGAAAACCGGACTTTAGCATCTCAAGAAGAGCTTAGGAGGAATACAAAAAATGCGATAAAACAAACTAATACACAGTAAACGGAATTGAGGAAATAAGAAAGACCGTAAATCATATTTTCACAGTTTAATATGTAAAATATGTATTTGAGCAGTTTCATTGTTTACTGCGGAAAGGAGTAAAATCAGGTTGCACCTTATATACGAGTTAAAGTTGGTGTTTAGTATAACCTGAAGTCAACTGACTTAGTTCCTTTCTGTATTTAACGGATACTTAGTTTGATATTTACAGATCTGTTCTAACTTCAATGCCTGCAGCATTAGCATTCAAGTATTCTGTCTTAAGGGAATGAGAATATTTGTTGGATGAGATTCTAGCTTCTCTATCCAGATTACTACTTCCCAAAGGTGTAATGCCACAAAATCCCGTCAGATTACGTGGTATTAAACGCCATATTCTATCCGAAACAGTGATAAGCGATACAAAAGAAAAAATTTATTTTATCTCAAATTTGGTTTCATCATCGTGTTTCTCATTTAAAAACTTATTTTGATATAGCTCGAAACGTCGATTTTTACCTAGTTTTGAAACTAATTTTCTATTACAAAGTCCAAAAATCTAGACGATTTATCAAGAAAAACATAAAGAATGTCTAAAGATGAAAATGTTGAAGAAATTTATGAAAACATAATATACAATGTATACAAGTTGTGACAACTTTAAGCTGAGTTGTCACTGCGCGAAACTGTTTCGCGAAACGAGTCTCGTCTTCGTACTCATCTCGACATTTGTTTCGCGAGTATGTTTCGAAGTAAGCCAACGCCAGTCAGTATTCGATAGCACATTGAAATTATTCGCCTAAACAATTTCGGGAATTAGTTTCGGGAAACAGTTTGGCGCAGTGATAACCCGGCTTTATATTAACAATGATGTTTGATTCGTAATTAGGACCACTATGCGAACATATTCGCAGCGCCCATTATGTTAAATTAACCAAAGATTCGTAATTTTTTTGGTTATCTTCAATTGCTTATTCAGAAATGAACGATTCGCTTAAATAAAACAAAATATATCGACCGATCCCTATATTCGAGCGAATCCGATCAAAGCCCAGTTCCCCTTTAACCCCGCTAATTGTATTGATAATATAGCAGGTCAATTTCGTATTTACCGTTTCGTGCGTCTCTCTTCCTCTTTCCCTTGTTTAGTTACATTCGTGTATTGTGGTATTGTTGCTATTTTTAACACTATTGCACTGTGTTGACGTTTTCCCTTTCACAATGTATCAACGCGCACCGGCTGTTTCGCTTTTGAGATTTTTTTTTTATAGAGAGATCACAGAGGTGGGATATTTCTCGGGATCCGCAGTCGGTGCATATGGTACGGTGGGTGTGTCATATGTAAGATTAAAACGTTCAAGCTGGAGTCTGGACAGTGTTGCGCTAGGTATTAATTTTGTAACAGATGCACATAAATGGTTATTTAATGATTTCTTTGAAATATTAAAAGTTTCAATATTAATTTATTAAGTTTACTTTTGAGAATGTTACTTGAATAAAAAGATTTCGCGGTCAGGATTTCCTCTAGTCCAGCTTAACTTGATGTATTTCTCTTTTCAGACCTTTAAACTAAAAAAAAAACACATTTGAGCTTTTTTTATTTTCAAAAGGATGTTAAGTTTTTGGAAATAGATTTACAATCACTTTTGTAAACGTAAAATTTTTTTTCTTCTTCTGATATAACGCATTGTCCAACACTTTTAATAACTGTTATGTAATAGAAAGTATGAACCAATTTCAAAATGAATCTGGAAGCATTCATTGACATTTTCTGCGGTATTACGAGTACATTGAATTTAACTCTCGCTATGACATAGTACGAGATGTATTGCAAAGGTCCGTTACCAATTTTTATTTCATTAATAGTCCAGTCATTATAGTTAACCTCGGAATTCGAGATACCCAGCTGTAAGTCTGTAAATACTTGTATATTGACACCCTAAAAGTTGTCTCAAAATTGTATTTATTATCAATATTGTAGAATACAAAATTCTCTACAAATCAAGACGATGAACCAACTGGAGACATTCGAAATGACTTCACAGAAAAATGCTTCAAACGAGAATGTACTAAAAAGAACCAACGTCTTGAAGACCATAAAATCCGAAAGATATCATATCGTGGTCATATTTTTAGACGAGATAAATAAGAGTATAGTCTATTACATATCATACTCAACGAAAAGATCGATGGGCGCCAGTCTTGGCTCAGGAAATTCCAACCGGACCGACATAAGTTGGTGCTTGTTTTCGGTTGACAAAGAACCGTACAGATTTTTAGTCCTGTCATTTAAGCTTAAATTAGGTAAAAATCTCGGAATTCGAGATACTTAGCTGTAAGTCTGTAAATACTTGTATATTAACACCCTAAAAGTTGTCTCAAAATCTACATATGGTAGAGTGTACACAACTATTAAATTTGAAGGTCAAAATTCACAAAAATCGGTTATTTACGCTTTTTTTGTAAATATCTCATTTCCTATGGGTTTTTTGCTATTTATGGTTATTTACAACATTGTAGAATACAAAATTCTCTACAAATTTTGTTTAAAAAAATTTTTTATACGGTGAGCAGTTTTCGAGATAGAGAGCGATGTGCACGCGGTCACAAGATCACTTCAGTTTTAAATCATTTTCCATAATTCCCAACAGTTTTGTCTACTTCTATAAAATATATTTGTATAACCTCAGGTTATTTTCTACAATTAAAACAGTTTCCTATCATTTTAAACAGTTTTCTATAATCTCTATATAATATTTTCATATAATCTCTTTTTAATATTTTTGTATAACTTCCAATTTTCTATATTTCTAACCATCTTCAATTATTTTTTTTAGTCTCTAATAATTTTTCACGTCTCCCATGTTTAACAACATTCTTTGATTACAAACCTAATTTTATGGTATCCGATCATTTTCTACCTTTATAACAGTTTCCAAATATTCTTATGATTCATAGTTTCAAACTTAGTCCAATAGTTTCAATAATTATAAACAGTTTTCCATAGTTTTGTTTGTCTCTCATTACCTTCTCCGTTTCCGACAGTTTTCTCCGATCATTAACATTTTTATACAACCTCCAATTATTTTCTACATTCCCAACAGTTTCCTATAATTTTTAACAGTTTTCAATACTCTCAAACAGTTTTGTTTGTTTTGTAAAACCTCCAATTATTTTCTATATTCCAACAGTTTTCTGTCATTGTGTTTTTTGTTTCCAACAGTTTGTACAGTCTTTCCTATAAAATTTCATATAAAAAGAACAGTTGGGATAAATTGTTTTATGGATTTTTCATTATATATCTCGAACGGGGACAAAAAAATCAAGGAAATTAAAGATCTAGACCAGATCTACATCAGAAGTTGCAAAGCTTTTTTCTTCAACATACTACGGGTTTCAGTAGACCTTCTGCTGATACATATTAGTCATATCTTCAAAACATGTAACTCAATATGAAGATGGAGTACTAACGAAAGAAATTTACGTATATTCCTGTTGAATCCAAAGTATACTTTGGAGATTCACCCAGACCACTGGGAATCCCTGATCTAGACCTCTCAATCTACAAATGTAATTAACTAAGCAGTTTTTTAAGATGGGTCGTAGTGAAAGATCTTTAAACTTTTAAAAACAACTACCGAGAGTTTCCTTTTTATAGATTATTTTTGAACTTGTGTTTTGTTTCCAACAGTTTTCTAAGTGTTGTACAGTCTTTCATATAAAAATTACATTAGGGATAAAATGTTTTATGGATTTTTCATTATATATATATATATATATATATATATATATATATATATATATATATAACGAACGGGGACAATAAAAATCAATGAAATTGAAGATCTAGACCAGACCTAGACCAGAGCTTTTTTCTTCAACACTCTTAATAACGTTAGCAATCATCAGAATAACTTAACATATCATTAAAAAACAATATTTCAGCCTGTCAGTGATTTGTGTATTTTCTGGAGATTGGTTATTAACCATAAAAATAAGATCTATGACTATTTAGACACGATCTCAGAGCACCTTTCAACACAATAGAAAGAGCAGAAATATTTAGGTACCTGAATGATATGGAAGTAGCTATGGGAAGCTATGAGTGAAAAAAAAACTAAAATTGAAGTATCAGAAATGAAAGCAGAGGAGATCTTAATAATGAAATAGGCAAAACCGAAGAAAAGTCATAAAGTAATATTAATAGAAGCAGTGGATAGACCAAACAAGGGAGATAGGATACAAGAAAGGAAAAAATAATAGCAGGAGACCAGAAAGAATGGAAGCAATGGGTACTATTTAGGCCAGATAAAATGGAAGGTCAATAAAATGGGTCTAAATTCACGACTGACTAGTTTATTGCACACCGTGACATTGCATTTTGACACTCGCCAATCCAATTCACAAAGACTATCGCTTCCTTTGAACGTATAAGGGTAGGAAACTTTATTTTTCGTAATTTTCTATGTACGTATTAGATAAATGCCAATGACCATCAACCATAACGTTTAATTCAAGTTTTTTAGTAGTAGTTTGATAGATGAAAGTGGAGGAATCAATGTTTAGAATATTTCTACAACTTTTTAGATTTTGTCATAAAAAACTGTCGTTGGACACCAGGGGCCTGTTTCACGAAAGTCATAAGTTACATATTCACTGGTTTAGAGTTACAATTTTACCTTACACTTGTAACTTTTTGAGTTACAGGCGTTTCACGAATACAAACTCACAAGTCTTGTAGTTACTAGTACAATTTCACAGATTCAACAGTCGATACTTTGTAACTTTGGTAATTCTCATAATTATCTCAATTTCTCTCCATTTTTTTGCATTACTGATTCTTTTATTCAAAATGTGGGAACTTTCTGATGAAGAATTTGTTGTATTATATGGAAGACGTCAAATATCCCGAAGGAGAAGACGTAAAACATTCAGAGTAAGAACAAATGTGGATTTCATTAGTACATATGAATTTAATGAGAGATTTCGAATGACTTCTATCAAAATGGAATCACTCCTTGGAGATATTGGCCACAGACTGCGACCTTCAACCACAAGAAGTGAGGTACTGCATGAAAGAGTTGTCCTTTCGCCCTTTATCTTTTTTCGTTAATTTATCTGAGAAAGCCTCAAATAAATTGTGACTTTTTTCTACCCTTGTTAAAAACGTTTGTGAAACGCCTGTACTTGTAGAAAACTTGTAACTTCGTGAAACAGGCCCCTGGCAGTTAATTAGTAACAAGATAGTGAGAAAAATATTGTCAAAATAATGTCAAAAAGTTAAACTAGTGGAGGAATTTTGTGATTTTGAAATAATATGTTGTTCCAATGAATATAGAAATAAATTAATCGCGAATATTTATGTAAATATAAATTTATATAAATTAGTTAGAATATTAAAAAAGTTAAATTTCAATGATTTATTCTAAATAAAAACATGAAACTAAAAATCCACTTTGAAAATTTGAAATCCCGCGTGCCAGTTTCGAGGGCCCTACCCATAGAATTTTATTAAAACTATTCATTCACGAATTCTCTCTCTCTTTCGGCAAAAAGTTCTATAGAAAATTAGTCGGGCCTTACGTGCTTGGAAAATGAAATAAAAACATACTACGAGCGCTGTCGAAAACTTTAGATGAAAACGTAAGGAAAATATTTTTTTATGTTGATTTTATTGTGTGTGTGCGCGGCTTGAAAAGTGTTTGCTAATTTTGGCTGCCGGATGATGAATAATTTTTTTTTTCAACGCTATACTGAACACATATAAGAGGATTTTCGTGCAAAAACTGTGTGTTATATTTTAAGAAACTCCAACTGATATTTCAATAAAGATTACTGTCATACAACAAAAAAGTTAAGCATAATTCTGTCGAACTTCCAAAAATATGAAGTTCACATAAAGCGATTTAAGTCTTTTTCACACGGACTGTTGTTTGAACACATTTATCGACATAGATATAGGAAAAGAAGTTGGAGATGTCGAAATCGAACAGCTTCAATAAGTATTTTTCAATATTAGAAGAAATATTATAAGTCTTTAAAGTGTGACAAAGAATTGACAGACATAGAGGTAGAAGACAGTGGATTACCAGACTATTTATGAGGATGATTCTTGAGTTTTATCGCGAGTTGGCAGTTGAAGCGGGAAATGATCTTATAGAATCATATTCTAGTAGAAGTTTAGCTGAGAAAAACTATCTACACAGAAAACTGTTGACCACACCACCCCATCCAAGTATTCCATCTGTTAGTCGTCATTCAGTATTCAGTCATTCAGCATTCAAAACAGCCATTAACTTTCGACATCACCTTTTCATTGTTGGAAAATCTTTGATCACAAAGTAATTTTTTCAAAAAGAGGAACAGAAAATTATCCCAGAGGGCTAAATCTAGCGAATAGGGTACATGAGGTAGCAATTCAAACTTTAATTCATAATATTTTTAAAGATAATCAATGAATACGCAACGCGCATCTCAAAAAACCGACGCCATGACCTTGCCTGCACATGGAACTGTCTTTTCTTTCTTTGGTTCTGCCTTTTTCGTCTATTGTTTTGATTGTTCCTTTGTTTCGGGTGTGAAGTGATGAACCCACGTTTCATCCATTGTTATGAAACGGTTTTATTTCTGTGAAACATTGCCAAACTCTCGATGGAAACATCTTCACTGTTTTTGTTCCATTGTGAGCAAACGCGGCATCCATCTTGCCCAGAGTTTACTCATGTCCAAATTTGCAGTTAATATGGGATATAGAATTTGAGACTAATCTCAACAAGTTTGAATTGAGGCGTAGCAATTTTCACATATGTAAATATACATTACTTATGATTTCCTCAGGTTTAATAAGTTTTTCTTTCAATTCATTGGGTTTAACCTTACTAGTCATAGTTTTACGAGGATGGTACCAGAATTACCTAGCCCATTCCATAATAAGAATCGTCAAGCTCCTTAGCCTTAGTCTGGGAACCGAAAATAGTCCGAATGGGCTAAATATCTTGCCAATAGGGTGCATCAGGTAGCAATTCAAATTTTAATTCCCTAATTTCGAGCTGGTGCATTGTCTTCATGAAACAAACAATGCAATAAGTTCGCATAATACTCGGAGTTGACAGTTTTACCTTTTTCAAGATAGTCAATGAAAATTATTCCACGCACATTCCAAAAAAACATCTTCACGACGTTGTTTGAGTTCCATTGTGAGCAAACGCGACACCCATCTTGCGCAGAGCTTCCTCATGTTCAAATTTTCAGTTAATATGCGATCTACCGCACTTTTTGCAATGCCTACTATGTCTGCTAGCTCGCGCATTTTCAATCTACGAACATCTAGTACCACCTTAGATTTTCTTCAACATTCCTTGAGTCGCTACCTCATTTGGTCTTCGCAGATCATACGACTTCGTTTAAACTCTGCTATCCAATATTCCACTATTGGTAACTTTATTATCATTTGATATTTCGCTGTAAAAGGCTTAAAAATCGTTTTTTCTTAGTTCGATTTTTATTTTTAACGTGGTCCAGCAGATGCGATGTTTCATGAAGAGTTCCCTTTGGATACCCAGGGAGATTAAGCTAGTTAGGTAGAATATAAATAATATTGGTCTCAAAACTGTGATTTGTGGAACGCCATAGGTTATAATTTCTTTATACTGACCTTTCATTTACACGGACTCAATCATGTATCCTCTAATGGACCAGTGACAAAGTATAGTTTACTACTACTTTAGGATTCGTTAGATGTAGAAATATTCATAGGTGATTGCATGACGAGGTTATGTAAGAATAAGTATTTTCATTTTCTGTCACTCCGTTGAAGATAATCTAAACAACTGTGGTCAAACATTAAATTTTGATGCTGTTCGGATCAATTTGGAGCAGCGATTGTCCGCCGTTCCGCCTGGATCACTATTTGTTTGGAATCGCAGCCACCCGTAACTGCCTTTGTGCGGCGCCATTGCTATTGATAGACACAGGTGACTAATAATAATATTAATAATAATGATTGTGCTGCCAAACCAAATTCAACCGTTCCGTTGATAAATGATCTTTCGAAGAGTAGTGTTGTTGTTGTTTATTATTGTTTCGATGTGAGCTATTAGAATGGTCGAACATAATCGAGATCGATGGCGGGCAGTTAAGATTCAGAGGCGGGCACGCGTTTATTTACAACTAGACAGATTTTTAATAAACATATGTTTCAATTTAGAGGAAATTATTGAAATACAAGCGATTTCATACGGGACTGGAGCATATTAAATCTAAAACTTGTCTAATTTCACTTTAACTGTTAGAACTGAAACCGCACTACAAAAAATTGGTTTATTGACATGATTCATTCGATCGAATGCCTTTTCATAGTCTATTAAACATGCATACAAATCGCAATTTACGTCTCTGCTTCTTTGTATCAGGACCCGTACTGAGAGCAATGCTTCCCTCGTACCAACAGCATTTATGGACCCGAATTTGTTGGGGATATTTAGCTCTTATATAATTTGTAAATTCTCTTGTGAATTACTTTGAAAAGGAGGCTCACGAGACTAATCGTACAGATCTTTGAAATCAGAGCTATCGTTTTAGAATCAAGCAGTTTAAGGAATTTTGATAGTGCGTGTCTGCCGCGTTGCATTACTGCCACAGTAACTTCTTATTGTAGGATTTCTGATCCTCAATTGCTCTATTTCAAAGTTGTTTCTTTGGTTTTCAAACAATTTTTCAAAGTATGCTTTCCCATGTCTGATGTTGTTTTCTTTATTCATGATTCTGTTAACATTCTTTGAATTTTCGATATACATACATCTCAGAGAAAGCACATACAGGATGACCCCAAGAAATGTGAATCAGTTGATCAGACTTGTGTTTATGGATAATGTTATTTGACATGAATGATTTTATTGTAAAATCAAATGTATTTCACTTAGATATCTTATTTATTGAGTCGAGTTATAACGTATTAAGATGAAACACCTAAATGAAGTGACCATTTATAAAAATAATTGTGTGTAGTAGAAAACGTAGAACCACTAATTTGTATTGAGATTTTCGTTTTGAGACGGAAGCATAAACCGAAACCGAGTGAATATATTAAACAAATAAAGTCAAAAAACTAAATTTTACATCAGTACCAAAATGGAAAAATTACTTTATTTATTATAATCAATAATTTACGTAGCAGGATAAATAATTATTATAGTCCATTCGTCAAGTGTGTGAAGGAACTTAACATGAGTGAAAACAATAAAAATTAGATTAATCTTTAGGAAGAATATGTAACGATTCAAAAAAAAAACAATGGAATCATAAAATACTTTCGTACTAATCGCTATTTTATACATTGGAGGACTGGAAAGTATTTTGTCGACATTACCATCACTTAGTGATAAAAAAAATCATTAGAAAAGGTCTTTATAAGTTTATTTAATATTTCAAATCATATTTTTGCTATGAGTACGTCTCTGGGATCAGTATTAGGGTCAGGGAGGTAGAGGGACGGTTCTATTTAGTCCACAGACTGCTTGATTATGGGTTGATTGTGTATGGTTTCTTTTGTTATAGGGCAGCTATTATTGGACTGATCTCTGATAGAAATACACCGACTAGTCTATTATCAACTGAAACTGGACGAAATTTAATCTTATTAATAATATATTTAGTTTTCATCTCAACACTGACGGGTACTAATTATTACGGTCACTATAATCTTCAGAATTCACAATATTTGACTAAAATTTATGTATGAAAGGTCGCGATATATCGAGAAAAATATTTGTTTAAGCAGTTTTCTTAATACGGTATGATGTAGAACCACATTTCAATTTTTAAATTAGGTATACAAATCCTAACCTCACTTGGTTAAAAGTGTAAAAAGAAGCTGGAGGAGAAAAGGAATCTAGTACGACAAAACTCACTAGAAATTGACTTGAGAGAATACTCAGAATATTAAAAAGATGCTCAGACAGAGGCAACTGCGAGAAGTTCTCGCGCTACACATTCTGCCATTATTTGATATTCAGGCGTCAGTCGGCGTTGTGCTACAGCCACGTAAACATGTGTGATTCGTTTCTTACACCTTGAAGGCCAAAGTGCCGCAGAAATCAATCGGAGAATGAATCGTGTGTATGGGGAAAGCATCATGAGTGATTGTATTGTGCGTGAATGGTGTCGAAAGTTTAAAGATGGCCGTACTGATGAAGGGAGGCAAGGAGGCAAATCTGTCGTTTCAGATGTCTTGGTTCAACGAGTTGACAGAAGAAAACCGCAGATTCATTACTGCTTGGTCTACGGAATTTCTAAAAGGTTCAAGAACCTGTTACTGAACGGTTAGGGTACATTGGCGGCAACTTTCTTTGAAAATGATATTGAAAAGCTTGTCCATAAGTAGGTATGACAAATGTCTTAATCTCTTCGGTGATTATGTCGAAAAATCTTTTAGTAATGAAATTATTGTTTTATATGAACTTGTCTTTTATTTATAGCCTATCGGAGGTTGAAAAAAACACGGTCCTCGTATATTGAAAAAACAAAGAATGAAGACATTTTAACCAAGAGGCAAAGAAATCAAAAGAGGGATTGATTAAGTACCTTATATCAGGGATAACGAGAACGGCAATAAAAAGATCCATGAGAAAAAGTTAAAAGATGGACTCAATACTTTAATGAAGTGCGTAATGGACAAGAGAAAGAACTGGAATGGAAAGAATATAGAGGGAAGGAAAAAGTGAATGTGGAATCAATAAATGAAGAAATGTTGAAAAAGTTAGAGAACAATAAGAATGCAGGACAGAAAAGAAGAATCAGAATAATTAGGAAAATTTGGAATGAAGAACAAAAGCCTGAGAGATGAAATATTGGAATAATATGTTCAATATTCGAAAAATAAAAGTTTTAAGGAAGGAAGGCCTTCTTTTATTCCATTAATAAGACATTTTGATGCAACTGCCGTAAAAAAGGACGTTACTGTCAATATACACAGTGTCCCGGGAAAAAATTCGAGAATGAGTAGATGAGGAGTAAATAATCCTGTACAATGAACAAAAATTTCTGATGCGGCTCCTCGTTTCTGAGTTATAGGTCTCTAAAGTTGCAAAATGAGAACTTACATTTAAGTACATTTTCTAAATTATAAATTTGAACATTATTAATTTTTAACGGATGATTACGTATGTCCATGTAGTGTATTTGACGAAATAAATACTATCTGAAGGCCAGAGGCGACTATGCTCGATGGTTAATAATCCGTAGCTTTCAGAGGGACAATCTAAAGATAGCGAAAATGAAGTTTTCAATGTATTTTTTAACGAAAAGGTACTCTTTGTGTAACTCGATAAAATTTATGGTTTAGAAGATATGTAGATTTTTAAATCGTTGTACACGCTTAGGAAACCGTTCGCCATAAAGAGAAATTATGAAAAAAATTATCACAAATTGTAATTGTTCGATTATTCATTGAGAACGAATGAATAAATAAATAGACATTTGTACCACATACTATAGAAGATAATATAAGGCAAAAAAAAGAAATTGATAATTATTTTTCATGTAACAGGCTACGTGATATTTAATTAAAAATTACAAGCGACCTAATTTCTTATTATCAACAGTTTACTGTCAATCTTTTCAAAATCTGTCATCAATAATTATCACATCGTATTTGAAGTTTCCGTATGGTAGAATTTACCAATGGTGACATGCATCTGAAATACCAGTAAGTATTTTCAATAAATAATTACAAATTACGGTAATTTTCTTCAGAATTCTTCGACTATAACTATAAATTTTCTGTCACAGTATCATTTTCACGTCATCTACTCATTCCCGAATGTTTTGCATCTCTGAACACCTTGTATATGTTACATTACAGACTATCTTGAAGATCGAGTTGGAAGAAGCAAAGAAAGAGTAAGTAAGCACTGACATATAATATCTAATGGGGCTGTATGGACTATATCGAAAGCGATAATAATTTATGTAAGCCAAATCGACATCGATCTGTATCTAAATCGGTTTCCCAGGGTTGGACAAAAACTGATTTTAAGGATGGACAAGGTGTGAAAATCAACATCGATTGTTTAAAACTGTTGATCAACTTATTAGAATTACTAATATTTTATTAAGACAATTGTATATCAGTGAATTATATCATCCTAAACTACAAGGATTGTATAGAGGAAGAAGACGTCTTAACAAAACTTCTGTATGCTATTTCAGTCTACTGTTTTACAGTGTTCAAGTTGCAGCTTGAATTATAAAAACGTGAATTTATTTTTTTATAACTATTTATCGTAATTATTTATATAAAGTAAATATATTTTTTTTTAATCTAATAGTATAGAAATATGTGAATTACCTTCAGTTCTTACAGTTGGTCTTTTTCAACTTACCTGTAAACAAAAATATAAATTAATACATTTCCATAATGAAAAAAATCTAAACAAAATAAATATATATATAAGCATAAATAATTGAAGTTTGAATTATTTTAATCAATGATGCTAGGCCGGATTAAGCTAGGGGCGTGAGGGGGCTATAACCCCGGGCCCCAGGTCCAAAAGGGCCCCATCATTTGGAAATCATTCTGTATTTTTTGATGTGTTGATACCACAAATCTAACGTATTGACATTATTTTGTGAATTTTTCCTGGTTTCCGAATTCCTTAAGGGGGCCCCGTCATTATTTTAGCCCCGGGCCTTATAAATCTAAATCCGGCCCTGAAATTATATAATAAAATTTCTGTTTATATTATACTCTATTTGGAAAGAGCGTAGAGTAATAAATGCTCATTATAAATGCAAAACCCTGAAATTTTTAGTACGGTACTTTACGTCCAAAATTTTGATATGCCAAAGATAAATAAATAACTGGACAGAGATATATTTTCCCCCTAATTGACCGTACTAAAATGTAAGCGGTTACCTAGATAATCCGAATGGCCATCCTTTTCTTTCCAAAATTGGATTGGATTTTAATACTTTCACACCAACCTCTAAATTTCCCCAAAAAGTAAGAAAATCGTTACCATCATAGCCGTTGAAACGGGTTTTTCGTAATTAATAAAATATTATTATTACTTTTTAATATATACAGTTATTTTTATTTAATTATTTACAAATACGAGTATATACATGTAGGTATGAAAAATAAAATTTCAAAATATACTAAACTACACATTACTATATTATATACAACAGTTTACAAATATTTCCTGTAACATATTTAAAGTATGTACATATTTGCAATATATGTATTTTATTCCGAAGAACTAGTGGATGAATTGTTTGAATTAATCATGAGAGTTTGTACACTATAGTTTGATCAATAATGTTTCTAATTCCCACATTTTTTTCCCTCTTTGATAACATGCTGAATGCATTTTTGCCGGTTTTCAGCAGTAACGTTTTTTAAATCTTCGTTTAGTAATATTCTAAATTCTTTAAAATTTAAATGTTGTGGTTTTCCCAACTAACTCGCCTTTAACTTGGGCCCATATCAATTCGATCGAATTGTAGGGATTTTTATTTATTTTGACAATTGACCCCAAAGTTCGTTTTCCACCAAGTCATTGTTGAATGTAATATTTTTTTTGTATTAACCAGTTAATAATGTCTTGTTTTCTCCATGACGTGGTAGGTAGACTTTCAAATTGTCTCGAGTGGTAACTGGCGTTGTCAAGAACAATGACAGATCCGGCTGGTATTCCAGTATTCCTCTAACACATCTGCAATCATATCCTCGTGATAGTTACCCAAATAACAGTAGGTCACCATCAACAAAACCAATGTCACTGCCAATATGTGTTATTATTAATCGTCTGCCTTTGGAGCTCTCAATCCTGTTGATAGTCCCTCCAAGAAAGCTTGTCTAAAATTGTTAACCGTTTTTCCTACAGTGTGCCTCTCGTTAACCCAAGTCTCGTCCAAATGAAAAATAGTTTTTCCTTCCTCGAGGAGTTTCTTAATCGTCCGTGAAAAAGACCTTCTCCAACACACGGAATCTTTTAAATATGAACTTAACTTCCCAAAGCTTATTTCTGCTGATTGGTGGTTATCCGTCTTCCAAAAAAGACGCCAAAATTTTATCAATGGTAGGAATTTTCTACATAAAATGAGTGGACTTTCCTGACGATTGCATATTTGTAATCTTCATCGATGTAAGCCTTCCTGAGGACCACTTAAACATCCACTTGTTTTCCTTTCCTTAAGAAGTTTGTAGACCGTTGATTTTCCCAGACCTGTCATCTTCGAACACATAATTGTTATATCATCCACATTCCACACTGAAGGGTACTGATATTTTAATACACCATATACATTTAAAGTCATGACTTTTTCGTTAACAGAGACTGCGTGGATCTTCACTTTAGGTATTGAAGTGTAGTTTTCAAAGGTCGACATATTGAATATCCACTAAAGTTTTGTAAACGTTTCTGTGACAAACACTGCGCTAGAAATGCAGTTGTGTATTGGGGATTTTCTTGTATAGGATTTTTTTTTAAACTGAAACTTGTCAATAACCATAACCTATAAAGGGCGTGAAATATTTACCTGGCACCATCATTCCTTTCTTAAAATACCACAAAAGAATTGTTTTGGCCGGTAAGTAAACATAGTTGGAAATTTGAACTTAATCCAATAAATTTCTTAGAAAATAAATGTTGGATTCATTTGCTAAGGGTTAATAAAATAAAATAATAAATTGTTCTCGAATGTGACTACGGCTATGGTGGCCAGGAGAGAGATTGATTTATTACTCTACACTCTTTCCGAATGGAGTATAAAAATAAATACAAATCTGTATGGTTTTGGATCGCTGGGAACCAAATCTGTATAATATGACGAAAGCTCGAATAGTTCGAAGTATGTTGAAGCTATTGCAGCAGTTCCAATAGAAGAACTGTGAATTATATTTTGTGCAGCTTCCCGCGGCGTGTTTCTTTTATCACCTTACGTAATTTTATAACTGAATTAGTGTAAAAATCCATAATTATGGCTTCCGTTTGTAGGTAATCTATTCAAATTACACCTACATTCAAACATTCACTGGTGACGATAAACCTCGAAGCTGGTGGTCTGTATTTTTTGCGGTTTGTACTCTACATCTTGGTGTGGATCCATGACTCATCTATTGGTATTAATCCTACGAGAAAATTCTCGTTTTCCACGGATAATATGAAATGTGCACCCTCGACCACAGTCTCTGAAATCTAAATCATCACTCAAAAATGTTACTGTATCTCTTAATATTAGGGTTGTTGTCTCTCTAGTAATGCCCACAGTTTCCTTGTCATATCAGTCATGTATTAGTCAATTTTACTGTAATAAAAATATTATTTTTATTAACAATAAATCAATGGCGTATATTATTAAAATTTCCTTTGTAGTTTTCTTTTATAATCTAAAACAAACGGTTTGAAATTCACGCTGAGTATTTTCCAGTTATGTAAATGTGAACCAGTTAAATCAGGCTTGTTCAATAATAGCGAGCTATGTGATGATTTATTATCATTGAACGTATACTTTCCTGGGTAAGATCATTTATAATCTACGAATCCATAATCAAAAAATTTAAAGTACATTTCCATCGGAGAAATATTGTACAAGGTGCGATTAAAAAATACGGCGAATTAATCATCTTGTCAGTCTACTACTATTTATGTGAAATGAAAGATGTTTTTCACGCAAATCCGGTCTTAACGGTCAAAATTTTTATTCGACTTAAAAGTATGATTTCCAAGATATAAATTAAGATTCCTCAATCGAAAATTAGTGACTTACTTTATCCTGAAAAGGCAAAGTCGAATATCAAGGACATGGCTACTGTGAATGTTTAGTAGGACCAGAGATCTTACCAAAAGTGACAACTGCAAAGTTTTAATTTCACTGGAACTTTTGAGAAACGATGGGCGAGGAAATAGATTGAGGAATGCAGCAAGGCTTTCTTCTTTATTGTTAAAACGCGCTTTCAAATAGGTAATATTGTGTCTACATCAACCTTACTCAGCAAATTTAGGACTTCTAGGTCTTCCCGAAAAACAAAAACCGCTAAGCAAATGGAAGATATATTGAGAGAAGATTTTCAGAAGTAGTATCAATATTACAAAACAAAGAAAATACGAGGTAAGACCAAAAATAACCTGAATAAGAGAAACAACGTTATTTTCTCGAAAATACCCTTAATTCCATTTGTCTTACCGATATTCTACTGTTCTAAAAACACAGCTGCCCGTTGTTCACTTAAACTTGGCATCATCAATAACGAAACAAGAACAAAGTTGCTTTAGCACGTGACAGCTCACTTGTTACGAGGGTGCTCAAATATAAATTTTTGAAATTTAGTGTCGAAACGGCTGCACTGGATGTTAGACTGGTCAGTTACGAATCGTAGAGAACAGCCGGAACCGCGTAATCTCGATTTTTAGTGTACTTAGAGACCTGAGCTAGAAGCATGTATCATTGTATGTCAATTCATTAGAGTGAAAGCGATTCTATGGAGAATGTTACACTGTTACATGTTATACCGTGTTGGGGGACATAAAAAATACAGGGAAATCTGTATACAGATGAAAACGACCCGATATTCCAATCCGTAGTGCGATACTGCTGCAAGACAGCGCCATACCGCATACACCATCTTTGTAAACCCGATTTGTCATTTTTGCCCTGGATTATCATTGTTGATACATATAAGTCAAACAACATGAAAACTGAGAGCGAGTACGATGTCACATTCGTACAACGTTGCTAGATTTTGAGAACAATATTATGATTGAGGAAATATAAAACAATTCATTCATGTTGATATTGAATTTAACTCGTTCTAAACTGTTTTGCTTCTATTGTATGCAAAGATTTAGTTATTCAGTTGTGATGTATTCAAAGTTACAAACAAATAACAAGAAGTTTCTACAATTTAGTCATCATCTTTTGTGGTCTTTAGAGCTCGTTAATATGAATTAGTGTCCCGTTTTGAAAAACATCGTACAGACAAACTGATATATTGTTGTGTCTTTCAGTTACTTATATTTTTTGGCAAGAATTGTGAGCAATATCGATCTTACAAACGTATACATTGCCAACTACCAGCTGATGATTATGTATATTCAATAAATAACCAAAATATGTTTGACGTCAAGCAATGATATGATGTATAACCGAATGGGTTGGAACGAAGGAATTTTCAATTTGTATCGATTTTTTATGATTGAAAATAAAAATATAAAAATTGTCTACGGCACTGAGTGGATGCTACAAATAACCTAAAACAATGGACCCGCTTTACGATCCTTTTCATACGACTCCCGCGATGCTGGAATTTTTTATCACTTCACTCACGCAGGGGTGATTTCTGATTGGTATTGTTCGTAAGGTGAAGGCGCCTCGAAAAGTGGCGGACGCTGACGAGTGGAAAAACACTTGCGGCCTTTTGAAAAAATAATATACTAGGGTTATTTTGATATTATTCTATGTTACGCTTTTTTTTCTGTTCCATTTGATTCCAGGACGAATATTTTTCGCTACATTTTTTACGATCAATATAATAAAAATTATTATATTCCATTCCTAATAAAAGTATGTCTTCCATTTCAATCTACGATTTATCGATCACGAATTTGACGTGATCTTTGTTTTTGAAGACAGAATGATAACGCTTTCATTATCCTCCGAGGTTCCAGCTCGGTTCTGCGCATTCTCAAGCATGCGCAACCTGAACGAGGTATCTGGAGCGAGAAAAAAAATAGTATATTTTCGGAATCTTAATAGTGGGATATTCTTTACCTTTCCTGTCGATATAGAAGTATTACATATATGATTAATGAACTACAGATTGAGGTTATGTTCACCTATTTAAAAATGGCCACTGTGGGACAAGCAAATGGTTAGATATATAGTAAGTTTCTGTGTGGTTTTTGTGATTTTACACCTCTTTGAAGAGTTGCTATTTAAAGAAGTGCCAAATTTCCCCCCGGACACGTGGCTATGTTGTTTTTTTTTTTCAACTATACAGTGTTCTACTTAGTTTAAGTAAATGGTAAATATAGTTTAAATAAGAACGTATATTGGAAACTGGTAAAAACTGAGCAGGATTTTGACTAAAGTTCTTTAAATGAAAAGGGGTTAACACCACCTAAAGTACAACATTGCCCTTGTATTTTTCTTATGTCACTTTGCAACATTAAAAACTACACATTCATGTCTATTAAATTGCTTAAAAGCTTTCTTGCAATAAAGTAAAAAAAACTGCAAAAATTCTTTGTTTTGAGTGTAATAGTTTCAAAGAAACAGAACTAAAAAGTATTTATGAAGTCTTACGATCATAAAACGCGACATTTGACGTAGATCAGCTGATTTCTTAGATTGCCTAATTGCTAGTAACATAAAGAAACATTCGGTGTTCTAAGGTTAAAACCATAGACAAGAGCCTAACTCTAAATCAGCAGATCTGTATCTGTATCAATCAGTGATCTATTCATAGTATTCCAAGTTTTTATTTGATGGCTTTTATGGTAACTTTAATGATTGTTACTCAGTCAGACGCGACGTTAAAAACAGTAAATACTTAGTTAGGTTATTCTTCTTTTTCTTGTGACTTGTCCTTTGCCTATACTGTTATGCAATTTTATAGTTGAACAACACACAAGTTCAACCATAAAATTTTACAAACCCATCTCGTGTTACAATATAATCGGGGATGAATTATTCACCTTCACCGATTGAGTTAAATACAAGGTGTGACAAGTTTTTGTCATTCAATATTCATAGAAATTTGTTTCATATTTAGTGGCTAGTAACTGAGAACAATCAACAAAGTCAACAGACCGGACTACCGGATAATTTATAAGAAACAAAAGGTATTTTTTCAGTAAAAGCGATACAATCTACAACGAACAACACCAATTAGTCCAAATTTATTCAACAAGGTCCTTTTTAATAATGCCACGCATTCAATTCGGTTGTTTTATTTAAAAATTGCTGAGTAGTAAGTTAAATTTTTTCATAGGAACATTCATAAGATCAAGTAATAATCAATGTTCAGCATGTTGTTCAAATTTAACTACTGCAAAAATAGAAATGCAAAACGTCCTAACTGAGTTAGGAGAGGGAAAGCAAGAAAACACGGACTGCATATAAATGAACAGAAAATATATAGTTTGAAGTGAGATCGCAAAAACTAAAAGTAATTTTGGGCAATGGAAAAGAGAACTGTTTTGAATATCCGGAAGTACTAATTACAAACAAAAATACAGAAATTCAAGAGGTGGAAAGAGAAGAAATGCATCAGGGGTCATAAAAGCAGTTTTAAATTTCAAAATATTATCAAGAACCGCGAAAACTTTAATTCATAAAACAGAAATTGTCTAACACTGCTCTACTACTTTGAGTGTGTACACTACACCAACACTCACAAATTACACTGTCTGATACGCGTTTCGATAATGAAGTTATCGTCTTCAGAAACTGAAGGTAAACTGTAGCAGTCTCTGAAGACGATAACTTCATTATCGAAACGCGCGTCAGACAGTGTGAGTATTGGTGTAGTGGTAGTGTAAACAGTGTGTTCAGTTTAATTATCACCAACGGTTCCAAAAATTGTAACCTAGCCGAGTTCCGGAAATTATCAAAAGACATTACAATCAAACTGGAAGTGTGGGAGAGGAAAATACCGAGAAATCTTATTGGTGGAATTGACCCTCATGAAGGAGCTTTATAATAAAAAGTTCTATAAGGAAACATCAAAGGCGCTCCGCTATTTATAAAAAATGTGAAAGACGCCGCGCGAATTCGCCGAATTCGTATGGAAGCTGGATTCTTATTGAAGGAATTGAATCAACCATAAATTACACAGGTATCGTGCGTACTTACCCCAAGCCATAACCAGTTAGATGGCTGGGGTACGTCTCTCGAAGAAATACTCATAGAATACCAAAATTTTTATTAAATACACCAAAGGAGGGAAGATAAAGATATTAGAACGTTTGGTTAGGTTAGGTTAGGTAGAAAGATAGGAAAAAAAGCACAGTACGTGATTAAATGAATAATTTAAGTAAAGAAGATGGACTAAGTTGGAATTTCTGGAACCGTTGACGACATTCATACTGAATACACCACCGCTACACCAACAATAACAATTACACTGTATGATGCGCGTTTCGATAACCAAGTTATCGTCTTCAGAGACCGAAGGTCAATTAGTTTACTAGTAGTGGTCTAAACAGTGTAGCATGTTTCTACTTTTATATAAATAGATTAATCGCAAATTAACAATAAGGTTTGGCAAACCAAAATTGTTCAAGGCCGCATTTTTGAACTTACCTTTGTTTCTAAAACTCCCGAGTACGTTTTGATCGATTATTTCGCTTAATGCAGCGATATAACCAACACAGAGGAAAGTTGGTAGTTTTCTTGAGTATGCATTTAGATTTGAAGACCAGCCGGTCCATTTTGTCCATTCATAAATTTTAGAGGTACGAAGCTGTCATACTTTCTTTCATCCAATAGAAGATTTGTGCTTCGATGGCTTACCAGCTCGAAAGTTCGGCGACCGCTGGTATAATTTTACAAAACAAAAACTTATTCGACCCCCGCCACTGTAATGTACAACAACGAGGACGCTGTGCCACTCATTGGAGAGAAATATGAGTCACAGTTCAGGCGATGTCGTCCCCGAAAGCTTCAGGATTAACTTCCTTCAGCCTCGGTACTGAATGGGCAATAAAATAAATTCAAAACCCTCCACCCTGTTGGAGTAAAGTGGATCCGCATGTCAAGAAGAGACTTAACACATGTAATACTTACTTTTCAGTAAAAGCAACAGCTTATTATTGTTTTTGATGAAATTTCGTAAATTTCATAATATTTTTTCTGTTGTTTTTTTGTTTTTTTATGAATGATGTGGAGGAATTGTGTCAGGCCTAGGAGGAATAGCCAGGATGTCCGATCAATAATCGTGTAGGGTAGAGTAGGGCGGCTAGCACTAGTTAAATATTTCATGTAATTAAACTACTAATAATATCTAATAACGAATTATTTGATAAAATTTGATTTGATTGAAATTTTATCATCACTCAAATAAAAATCACTACATATATTAGCGATCTTTCCAATAATATAAGATTTAGTTTTAGTCACAAATGAATTGTTGTCATAGAAATTTTTTGGTTTATAACTGTTGAAGTACTGAATCATCGACAATATTTTCAAAAATATTTCGACATGCAACACGACTCAGACACTCAAATACGTACTTATAAAATAAATAAAAAAACATGGAATGCGCCATTGGCAGTCCGTGGCTGTAAGAATGATTATATTGTAACGTTTTTGTATTTATTTACATTCTTTCTATTCGTGGGGTGAATTAATCAACACTTTATCTATTTTCTGTTCTTTATTTTATTTACACACTATATACAATACACCAAACCTATAATAATTTCTACGATTACTACTAATCGTTCTTTTCACTACTATATATTTAAAAACTGCGTTTACACAAATCATTTATATACCTAAGTAAAATTCTAGAAAGTTCTAGAACAAAAAGAAATAAATAAATATACTTTCCTAGAATATTAAAAAAAATACTGTAATTAAATAAATCGCCCGTTATAATGAAAAGTTCTATAAGGAAATTCGCCAAATTTGTATGGAAGCTGGACAGGACCGACTTAGGGAACCATTTTGCGAAATTGTTCGTAACGATATATTAGGAAAACAGAAGAATTAGTCAAGTCAATTAGGGATGTCAAAATTTGACCTGAGGAGAGGGGAAAGGTAGTTGTAGGTTACACGCATTGCGTTCCATGAGTTCTAACATTGTATGATTATTTTTCACTATATTCTCCCTTTAATTTGGCAAAAGTATAAAAATATAATATTAAAATTGTTGTTTGGTAAGAGGGAGAAGATTCATCTATGTGTGCCTTCGTTTGTCTCATGTCAGGTGTCTCCATTCATCTTCGCAGAACCTGCTTTGCAAGCAAACTGTTGAGAACAACGCTTTTTGGCTACATAAAGAAAGGGTTCTGGGTCCACGTCTTCCAATCTGGCGAGTGAGTCAGCTTCGTCGTAGACCTTGTTTTCACAGTGACAAGGCACCTCTCATTAATATTTTATTCGACATTTTACATCCGAGAAATAAAGCGACTAAGGATTATCATTTCATTGCTTTAAATCCACCTTAATTCCAAAAATCCTAAGTGATAATTATTTATTTTGTAAAAATTTTCTAATAAAAGTTTTACTTAAAATTTCTTTTCGTCTACAGATCAGGAGTTTGACAAATTTTTATGAATAATTTTTAATCTCAATTTACTTTATTTTACGGTTGATGAGAGTAATTTTGGCAGTTTTTTATAGGATTAAACATACAGGGGCAATCGTAATTAGGTATACAAACGAGTCTCGCAAAATATCATACTCGTTTTTTAAATTACAACTTTTTATTGTTGTAACTTTTCTGTGTAATTATGTTTAGGAATATTCACGTTCTTAATGAAAAATCTCATCTTTGTTAAAAATGATATTGAACATTTTGTATGGTCCGTACTAGTTTCTTTTCGATACACCATTAATAAACTTCTTGCTATTATGGTTCTTATCATAAAGAATAAATGTTCAAATTTTCATTGTTTTCCAAACATGTCATTGATAATATGCATGTATAAAGGGTGTTTCTACATTTTTGAGACAAAATGCGAGAGATGATGGCCCGAAAAAATTATCTTTGATCAAAATATCCTCAGTCCAAGTTACATGGTGCCGAGTTTTTTCATCATTCAAATAAAAATAGAAACTGGAAACTGAAATTCCGTGTAATGACAAAAGTTTAGTTAGGTAGTCAGATATGGTTTTTATTACTTTATATAACTGCGATATATTCTAAAAAATAGTTATATATATATATATATATTTTTTTTGGAATTGAAATTATTAATATATATATATTTTCAAGTCGTTTCTGAAAGTATAGGTCCCTCTCAACTAATTGGCTCAATCTTCAACAATAATATCGATTCATGCGAAACTCCTAGAGAATTAAGTCAACCTAAGGGAACAATCAATCTACAAGGATAATCAAGAGTGTGTCTTTGTACACACATATGTCTATCTCGGTCTTCTTTATTCCGTCCCCTTTGAATTGGGGTGAGCTGCATAATGATGACTGTAGGGTCTTCTCGTAACTGATACTAATACTAACGAACTCCTAGATATCTACAGAGTGCTGAATTATATCTTTTTATATCACTGACTTTTTCAAAGCATGAAAATTTATGTTTATAGTACAATAAAATACTGATTCTGAGAAGTTATAAAATTTCTGGTACAAATTTTAAATATTCTAAAAATGCTGTTTTACGTATAGTTTGAAAAATCCCATTTCTCCAAAAAAATAATACAAGGAAGTAAATTTTTGACTTGATTTAGGGTTTAAAATGGCACCGAAAAACAGGATTTCATATATAGAAACTTTCGTTAAGAAAATTGCTCAACATAAAAAATAAATTTGATTGCTGCAGTTCGAGCTGAGTGCGACCCGATACGAGATTTCAAATATTTTCGCAACCGACCTCGTAAAACATATTTTTGTAAAATCTGCTTATTTGATTATTTGAAATTTTCCGCATTTAATTCATGCGTATTAATAATGATTAATCATTTTAAAGTTCAACCCAAAACTTTCTTTTCATCGCGGACAGAAAAAAATTTATAAATTTATACTACTTAGGGGTAGTTTCTATCCCCGTGCGGTCAATTCTCAGGATGGATTCTTTGATTTCTGTTTTGGGGATCGCGATTTCAAATCGGAGAGATTTTTGGTCTCTATAGCAACTATAAGGATAATATTCGACTTTAGCAGTTTGGTATACGAGGGTAACCTTTCAAGTTTTACAATCGGGCAATAGGTGGCGTCAATGAGTTCTATTTGTGAACATAGACGTTTGTTAAATAAATATCACCCGCGAACGCTTACGTTGGATGATTCTTCATGATTAAAATATCGAAAACAATCGATAGAATCGATTTGTGCAACTTTTCATAAAAGACTTTTAATAATTGGTTTGCAAAATTTGGTCATAGTCCTGCGTCCTAAAAAATTTGTTATCATTTCGAGAAATATCGATGCAGGGCGCAACAAGATCAAAAAAGATCGTGTGACTTACAGACGGATACAGGCGTCTCTTAAATCAATACAATTGATTTTGTACGAACATTTAGGTGAGAGAAAGATATGTTCGAGATGATCTCCGCTTGCCAGCTCCCATAAAGCACGTCAAACCACTGAATAAATGAAGGAGAAAACATCGAATCAATGTCTCACTGCCCATATTAACCCGATTTATCGCCTAATGACTTTTATTGTTTCCTATTGTCAAACAAAACCGATTTTCATTAACTCAAGAAGCTGTTGAGGACTTTCAAAAACATCTTTTTACGATATCAGCTTCAGAGTGAAAACCGGAATTGGTTTGAGCTACCATTATACTAGGACGCTAGCATCCAACTTTGGATACTCAAACTCCAAATACTAATTAAGAAAAGAAGGCGTCGTGCAAGAAGGAAGTTTGGTGTGGACCCCTTTTTAGCTGTCCGTCACGTTAAAAGCCTGTGCAATAGTGAAACAAGTTTTTTCAGTTACTTTAGAATGTCACTTCCTTTTTTCAAATAGCTTCTAAGCTACATTCAAAGCGACGTCTCTAATCAAGATACAAGATTCCTCAGACCAATTTCACCCGAAGAGAAACTAGTCATAACTCAGATCAAACTGCGTCCGCGCCTGCTCGGATGCTAGCAGCATAGTGTAATGCGCCGCATTTGAATCAATTTTGTGCATTCCGGGATGCCAAAAGCCTTTGGGTGGCTGTTTTAGCATCCGATGCTGGCATCCCTAGTCTAATCGCTCCCATTTGATTTAATGCCCCGCTAACCTCCCAGATGCCAGCATCCCGCATCCTAGTATAATGGTTAGGTTAGATTAGGTTAGGCAACCTTAGAAGGCAACCCTCATATACCAACTATTATCTATATAATTCGAGATATATCTAGGAATAGTTTATAAATATTAATCAATCATAAATGTTAAAATCTCCAAGTCTTGAATTTATATTCTGTGGAAGAGGGGTCCTGGGAACGAGGAGCAAGTAGTTACGGGTGTCCTTGTATCTTACCATAATTCAGCGAGTTCTGCGTTCTCAAAGGGCTCTAATAACAATAGATTGTCACATTCAGGTTCCGGCATAAATAAGTGAGCATTATCGCGGTCCTTCTCGAACGGATTTAATAAGAAATATTTGGAATTTGCCGAAGGGAAAGAGAGAGAGAGGTATGTATTAAGAATTCTCGTTTATTAAGAATTTTCATTTATCAGAAATTGTATTTCATTGGCTCGCTAAACTATTTACATTTACCAACCGCCAGTGTATACGAGAGTTGTGTGAAAAGTTTACAACCGCAATATGAAGATGATAACACTTATTTTGAATCTGTTGAAACTTTTCCCTAGCAGAGCCAATCTTTAGATCAAGTTTTACGGTTTTTCTTCTTTTTGTATTAATAACGAACCGACTGAAGTGATTAGGTCGTCGTCTTGATAATTCGCCATCTTTCGACTGAGTTAAAATCTTCCGATTTACGGTTCACGGTAAAGTGTGTACCGGGCCTTATATTACAGCGGTATATACAAAATTTTTCCGTTTTAATAGCTGATATATGACAAATTTTTGTGTACTGAATCCGAATCTAGTGTTCATCGCTCATAATTTTAGAGCGTTTTGCTTTATATTTTCTAGTATAAAACCCCTTAACGGGATACTACAGAATTGATGAAATACTTAAATCTTAAGAATTAGTTTAGATGTACAGTGGACTAAATTTTATTTATAATTGGTTCATAGTTTCCTTCTATTTTGTCCTTGGAAATTTGCAGCGGCCTTGGTAGTTTAATAACCAGGTTAAACATCCTTGTCACAGTCGTGAGATAACAATTTTTTTTATTATCATGATCGATAAATATGTCTTTTGTTCAATTTACTTGCATTTTCTTCAAATATTGCTGAAGTATTTCGAGCATGATCCCTCTTCAGGCAAATCCTTTATTATTCTCGTTAAGACTTCTTCACAGGCCAGTTCTTTTTGTACAAATACTGGTTTCAAGCCGATTCATACAAAGAAAATTTGATAAAACTCCTTGGATGACCAAAGAGCTACTGTTATATTCGAATCATATGAGCAGAAGATTCAACGCGATTTTTAGATTTTCCCAATTTTCTTTCATAAATAGAGAATGTCCAATATCTATTTTTTGCTTAAATGAAACCTAAAATCATCTTCATATTCAGAAAATTTGAAATATTGCTACAATTCTTCTTGTAAACATAAATGGTCGTCCTAACTGTCAACGAGTTCTTTCATTTTAATATTCAAGTCTCTAACCACACAATTCAGGTTTTTGTCTCTAAAAATCCAAAGTTGTTAAGTTTAATCTGAGTAACCCATTCAGGAGTTAAGTAATCAGTCAGAAATGGGGTAGCTACGCGCCGTTTTAACTAAACAACATCTGTACATTCTATTCAATAGCTTGAACTAGAAAAAGTGAAGAAATGATAGGTGATACAACCTTTTAGCATTTTTTTTTTACCAAGTCGCTGCGAAACCGTGAACCCTTGATTTTGCTGGGTACATTGCGACTGTTTTTATGGAGATAACTTCTAAAAAGTTCTTTATATTGGTTTCGGGTATTCTAGAGATCTAAGAATACGAATCGTCTAGAAAACTGTTGGATATAAAGCCCGTTATTCCCAAAGTGATCCGGGTGGACCACCAGGTGTCCACGGGAGATTCGACGGAGGTCTACGTTGGGCGTGACTAAAAATGGGAGTCTATGGTTTCGATAGTTTCGAATAATCGATGACGTAATAATTTATATATTTGAATAAATCAATATAGATAAATAAAGTTTGTGAAAATTGATTGGTTATTGTGCTGTGAGGCACTGAAGATTTGAAAAAACTAAAGTTGGCCTGGCCTGCTAATTCGTCGTTGAAACTCAACCACAACGCAAATTTCCATACATTAATTTAATCTTTACCTTCTTTCGAAATTTGGAAATTGGTATTAATATAGTTGCAGGGAGTTCACCAGATTCAGCAAAATTTTCATGGTCGTGGTCTACGAAACACAAAAGTTTGGGAACCAATGAAATAAGCGATAATTTAGCGACCAAAGTGAGTTTATAATTTCATGTCATAGTGGTGAACACATCGGGATAGTAACAAGTGAACCAAACGATGAATTTAAATAAATTAGATAAGTTTTTAGTAAAAGGGGTTAGTGCATAGTTTAGTTTTATTTCGTAAATAAGATTTCCTTGTGTATAAATTCACCCTATTGTTTAAAAACTATTCAAATAAATGAGAAGAATATTAGAATATTGAATTTAAGCGTATTACAAAAACCCAGTCACAAGAATATTTTTTTCTGAGGATTAATATTAATAATGTCTCTCTATTTCACAAACAGATTTGTAATAAAAGTAGTCCAACTTTAGAAAGTAAAAACAATGATAAAAAAATCGATAATTTCTGTATAATCAACAAACTTTTCAATCTACCCTTGTAATATTATCATTAGAATACAAAATTTTATTTAAAGATCACTCCTGAGAGTTGGTAAAAAATTCCAATTTGAAAGAAGTAAACAAACGTCGAAGTTAGAACGAACTCGAAATGAGAAATCTTGTTTGGAAACTGAAAGGTTGTGAACGCGTGAGGAATCGAACTCCGAAGGGAAAAGGAAGGAAAAGCAACATTTGGTGGCATTTCCTAAGAACTAGAAAACTTCTGCATACATATTATGGATATGACGCAGCTGTTTGTATTACCGAAGGTTCGGCCGTTACCGATATCTTAACTTCTGTCGACTTCTGTTACTGACAGATTTCCACTCTCTTCGACACACTCAAGAAGATTTCGTCAACCTACGAGGATGGTCCCAGAAGTACATGGCCCAATAAAGAACGCAAAAATATATTTATTTTTCAACGTTGTCTCAGGTACTCTTTTTATAATTATCTCCTCGAAACTGCTGACGTGACCTCTTCATTATTGGAAAATTTTTGGCTAAATCTGGCAAATAGGGTGCAATTCAAACTTTAATTTATTAATTTCGACAATTGCAATAAGGGATGCGTGACCTGGTGCTTTGTCTCGATGAAACAATCCTTTCTTCTCAGCCAAATGCGGCCGTTTTTGCATGATTTCTTCGCTCAAACGTTAAAGATAGTCAATGAAAATTATCCAACGCACATCTCAAGAAACAGACGCCATGACCTTATCTGCAGATGGAACGATCTTTGCCTTCTTTGGAGCCGCTTCAACCTTTTCAGTCCATTCTTTTGATTTTTCTTTTGTTTAGGGAGTGAAATGATGGACTCACGTTTCATCCCTGGTTATGGAATGGCACATTGTGAGCAAACGCGACACCCATCTTGCTCGCAGATTTCTCATGCCCAAATTTTCAGTCGACGATCATCTAGTACCGCTTTGTCAATTTTCTTCAACATTTCTGGAGTCGACACCTCATTTGGTCGACCACTGCGACGCTGGTCTTTGCAGGTCGTATGGCCCCGATTAATAACGAAAGAGCAATCCCACCCAAAGTAGAATCTAATTCAGCTTTTATATTGGTTGGTTTAACGCCTTTCAAATAAAATTATCACATATTGTTGATCAATTTTTTCCATGGTTACAAATTTACTGAACAAGTTCAATATTGATGACTGCCAAACAAATACTAAACAACGTGATGCCTTCAAACTTGAAACATATGCTGTATAGATTATGTACTTTCTAATACTGTTGTATTTTTCAAGCAACTACCGCCATCTCCAGGTCAGGTGAAGTACTTTTGAGACCATTCTTGTAGTGGAAGATATTGATAAATAGATTCATGTAGATTGGGGTTTATAGTGCAAATTAACCACATTCTTACCCAAGACGACTCTTAAATAGGGTTCAACAGGAATCTTCCATCTTTTATGTATATTCCGCGAATATAAAAATTTTAATTAGAAATGCGTTTTCGATAATTTAAAAATAGATTTACAATTGGAGCAAATGTTTTAATTGATTTTTGAGTGATTCGTTCCTTAATTTATTTCATGAATTCCATGCTTTTGCAGATTTTTCTTGAGAGCGAGAAGCAAAAATATTTCCTGTTATAGAAAAAGATCCTAGATACAAATCCGTTTGAAAATCGATTTGAATCCGTTGAACTGCAACCTAATCTCCTTCGAAATATTTATGTATATTTACATCGCTCAACTTCTTTTTACAAGAAAAATTTAGAAAAATATAACTTGCTGTAATAATTACTAGTTTCCCATTTACCGAAATACGAACCTGTATGTAGGTCTAGCCTTCATTGACGTCTAGCCTACACACACAACACCAGAAATAAAAGAAGACTCGGTTTTGTTTCTTTCCTTTCAAGTAATCTACAAAATGTAATAGTCAGCTTTTGTCTCATTTATCTATTGTTCCTACCAAGGTCAACAAGGATTTATTTGTTATTTCTATAAAGTCTAGAATTATTGCATGGCATTTTTTGTGGATTATTGTGTATTCGAGTTTCACTATACCATGTAAATATACAGTGCATTCATAATAACATAACTTGCCAATATTTCTATTTCAGTTTATATAAAAAATGTTAAATACGAGGGTTGCTACTTAACTTTGGAGATAGACAAATATTTATAATTCGATATAACTCAAATAGCACTCGTATGACAACATTTCCGAGTACGTTCACCATTAAAAATGTCAGTTTATGATGGCAGTTTATTAAAATACTTCAGGATATTTCCATAAGTCGATTAAAAATATAATAAATTATTAACATCTTTTCAAACATTACAACCTGTATATACGGGTTTTCATAATATATTAAATTACAAATACAATTATCCATTTCGTTAATTTATTGTTAAAAGATCAAATCAAAAACAATGTTAAATCATATGGAATATCTACCTAAAGGACGTCGCACACTTTTTGGACAGAAAATCGGTTTAGCGCCAACTACTATGCAACCAATAATGCAACGTGTAAATGATTAATTTTCAAGATTATTATCAGTTGTATTGTTAGATCACCGCAGCACAAAAATGAATGCTCATTGATTATAATGATATTTTAATGAAATTAAATTGCGTATGTCCTGGCTGCGTTGCATCATCGAATTAAATTTACCAAAAAATTATTACATTTATTCCAACTTGAAGGACTATTTAAAGTATCAATTAGTTCTGATCGAACAACTGATATACCGGGGCGATTTTTAAAGTAATGATTATAATACCCATTCGTACGATAAAATTAGTGAATTTCAATAGTTTATGCATTCTTAATAACCCCGGTGAGAAATCTAATGTCGCCAAAGAATCTGGAAACGTTCAGGTCAATAAATGAATAAAATATTTCACTTGGTTTCGACTGGTGACAGTGGCGGTTCGTATTGCAGTATTTAATGTATGTTTTAATTATTTTTCAGATAAATTATCTTGAGTTTGTTAGGTCTCTTCTGATTAAAAATTGAAACAAGTGAAAAAAGCTAAAATTAAAATAACTTTTCGACCTATTTCGAAATATTTTAATTTTTAACGAAAGAAAGGAATTATGTAACATAGACAAGAATATTTACGAAGTATTGAGACATACAAAGACTCTAACAAAAGTAGAGTGTATTTGGATGAAGCCTAGTTTGATATTCATTGCTTAAGGGGAAAACCAATAATGATTCTACATGCTGGCAGTAAAGATAGTTTTGTACCAAATATGCGGCGATGTAAAATTGCGTTTTTCAAATGGAAATCACAGCGCGTTGAAAGGTTCGTATGTGTGACATTTTTTTCTTTTTCATAGAGGTTTGTATAAAAAATACCGTTACTTATATTTAACGCTTGATTTTCTGTTTGGTATGTCGGGCTTGGAACAATTCTGATACCAACTAAAAAACTTCTTTTATCCCTGGTCACTATTCCCCCCACGGGACCGCCTTCGCGAATGAAGGATTTAGATCTACAGCCGTCTTCCGTCCATTGCTACCTCCCTCTCGATTTTGTTCTCTTCATATCGAGGTTCAACACATCAGCAGCGAACTTGAATCGTTGCAGTCATATTTTCAGACGTTACTTCTACTTCTATTGCAGCTTCCTAGGTGAGGCAACTATATAGAAAATTAGAAACATTCGAATTGTGGCTGTACAGACGAATACTCAAGATCCCCTCGATCGATTTCAATCCTTAGAAGAATGAAAAACGAGCTAAAAGTAATGATAACCATTAAAACCGCAAACCGCACTACTTCAGCCAAATAACCGATATGCATTGCTCCAAGCAAGGCAAAATATTTGGAAAAAAGAGGCAGATGAAGAAGACGAATATCCTGGTTTAAAAACCTTAGAACCTGGTTCAATCAAACCTTCCGTCAACTCCTTCGCGACAGAATAAAGATTGCCATGATGGGTGCCAGCATTCATCACGGATAAGCTCCGCAAAAGGAGGTGTGACGAAGCATGCTGAAACGCGGGTATACTTTCGTTGTTTTCTGCAAAACTTGATGATAAATAATTGAACGAATCTCACAATCCTAATGAGAGTCCGTATCACAGTACTTCACTCCACTAACTCGCCGAGTTTTCATCGAGTAGCCATCGATCAGCGCGACAGCGGGATCAATTGGTAATAAGAGACAACGGCAAGACAACGGAGTTTACGCATCCAAAGACTTGTAAATCAATTTCCACTGTATAAATTCTATACCAATAAAGTGTTTCTTATGTACTTGGCGTATTAACAACACGAAAACCCTAGACAACTAAGAAATCCCTACAGTTTGAAGCAAAATCTTGGCTCCCCTTGTTTATTTGTCATATTTTTATTTTAATTTAATTTCAGCATTTTTTGTTTGCAATACTTGTTTATCTTATCATACAAATAAAAGCAGTTAGGAAGCAAAAACTTGTTTTCGTATGAAAATATTCAGAAAGTTTTGAATTGTAGTGTGTATGTTGAAGTTTGTCAAAGATGCCAGGAAATCCGATTTATCAATTTGATCGAGCAAGAATTGTGGCCTTACACCAAGAGTGTGGCCCTTTTTCAAGAAACTGGTGGCGTTGCACGAAGGCCGGTGTCTGGTCGACCTAGAGTGACTTCAGAGAGGGAAGATCAATATATGGCTAATTTCACTCGAAGAAACCGAAGAATAACGGTAACAGCCCTTCGAAGTCATGTTTCGCGTACCTACCGAAGAGCAATTTCGAGAAGTACCATAAGAAGGAGGTTACATTCTTTAAATCTCAGGGCAAGAAGACCTTTAAGGGTACCTAGACTTCTACCTCGACATAGAGCTGAACGTCTCCAATGGGCCGAACAGCATACCCCTATGGCGCAACGACTTATTTTCTAACGAGTCACGATTTGGCCTACAGAGTGATAGTCGCCGGGGAAGAATTTGGAGAGGCCCAGACTAATTTTCGCAAGTGGCGTTGTCCCTTATCAAGGTGGATCAGTTATGTTTTGGGGGGTTATAATGTATGGTCGCCGCACTCCACTTCTTCTTATTGAGCGAACAATGACCGGTACCACATACGCTCAAAACATTATCCAAGCAATCGTGCAACCTTTGCGCAACGAATATGGAGCAATTTTTATTTTTGATGATAATGCCAGATCACATCGCGTACCAAGGGTACAGAATATGCTACAAGAGGGAAATATCCAAAGATTAAACTGGCCAGCAAACTTGCCAGACATGAATCCCATCGAACATGTCCAATAATGTTATTGATGAGCTAATTCGTGGAATGCCAAGACGCGTTGGAGAATTAATTACAAGAAGAGGTGGAAACACAAGTTATCTAGTTATGTTATTTTCAGTATTCACATTTTTTTCTTAAAAAAAGATATTATTTTGTTTTTTTTCGGATTTATTTTACAGAATTCTGCTTATTTTTACACGAGTACAAGTTTTTGCTTTGTAATTGTATTTATTTTTATGATAAGATAAACAAGTATTTGCAATAAAAAAATCCTCAAATTGCGAAAAATTACCAAGGGGGCCAAGACTTTTCGAGATATGTGTATATTATTCGAATCGTAAGAACAAGTTTTTATTTAAATATTTTCCAATCCAATCGTATCAATGTTATTTAGAATATCGAAACCGATACGATGAAATTTGGATAAACCGAAAGAGTTAGTACTGCCCTGAAAAGTGCGAGGGGTAAAGAGGCGAAGGTAAAGAAATACGAACTTGCTAAACACGGTGGTTAACCTCCCCCGCTGTCAGCAAACAATTACATTTTGTTCAGTCGCTCTTTCTCTATCTTTTATTTTCTCCCTTCTTGCATCCGAACTTTCAGATTTCGAACAATTCCCGTATAAGAATGAGAGAACAGATGCAAGGCCCTGTCTGTTTTTCCGGAGCATTGAAGCTATTCTTGTATCTTTAGGTGCAATAGAATTTTTATTGTAGCATATTTTAAGGTCACACCTTTAATCTACTTGGTTTTGGTTTCTTTCTTTTATCAAATACGTTTTTATTGTTTTTATTATTAAAGATCGTCTGGAATAATTACAACCTACCAACCGACAAAAATCTCTGAAAAATTGTTAAATAATAATGTAAAAAAAAACAGGATGGTACTACAAGAATTAATTTATTTCGTCTTTTTTATTCATACCTACAATCAAATAAATATAAGGTTGGCAACTAAGTACTTTGACGTAACTTTAGAAGCAATTTGTGCGGGATTTCTATTAGAGCTATTAGTTTCAGTTTAAGAAAAGAAAGCTACTGCGGTACACAAAGAAATATGTAAATTTCATTGGTGCTGATTGCTTAACAGCAAAATTTTGTTCTGGAGATTTTTCCTTCAAAGATGAGCAACGTTCTGTTCGGCATACTGAAGTTGATGATGACTAAATCAAAGTCATAATTGAAGAGGATCGTCATATAACTATTCCAGAGGTTGCAAAGACATTTAAAATGTCTTGGGCTGGTTAAAAAACTTGATATTTGGGTACCTCACCAATTGAAAGACATTCATTCAACACAAAGAATCAATATTTGTGATATGCACCTGAAACGAAATGAAACGGATCCTTTTTTGAAAATAATCATCACTGGTGATGAAAGATGGATCCTGTACAATAATCTAGTTCGAAATCGATCATGGAGCTAATACGATAACCAGCAAAAATCCCATCGAAATCTGAAAAACAACAACAAAAAACACATGCTCAAAAACGGCCGGAATTGTCAAAACGGAAAGGTTTAATGTTCCATCATGATAATGCAAGGGTTCAAACATCTTTTGCAACTCGTGGAAAACTATTGAAGTGATGCCACATTCCCCATACAGCACTGATCTGGCACTATCTGATCACCATTTATCCCGAAGTTTGTAGAATTCTTTGAACGGTCAAACTTCCACAAATAAAGATGACTTGGTTAAGGTTTTTGCTGATTAAGACCAGAAATTTTATGAGCACAGAACCATGAAGCTGGAAGAAAGATGACAAAAGGTCATTGAGCAAAATGGAATATATATAACTGATTAAAAGCTATTCTTTGTTAAAAAAAATATGTTACATACAAAATTTAATATTCTTATTAATTATGGTATTAGAAAAATTTGATAAAAATTCCTGCAGTGAGTTAAAAAACACTATATACTACTATTAATTTTGATATTTGATATTATCAACCGAAACTGGAATGTTTTTGAAATTTCGTTATTTATTTTCTCACTTTCAGAAATGAGAAATATCTAATTTGACTTCAGGATACGCTATGTATGGAAATAATATGATTTTTAACATCTTATAAAAGCGCTTATGCAGACAAATCAATCACGATTTTAAATTCTACAATTTTTACCTATCAGAAATAGTTTTTTTCGTAAATACGAAAGTTGCTACTCGAGTTCTGAAACAGACAAATAAAAACAAATATCTATAATTGGATACGGTTTTATTGTTTTTCAAAATTAAGATCAATCAACATTTGTCGAAGCATTTTTTCCATCCCTCCAAAATATGTAACTTGAACGCTTCTTCTGGTGTAGAAAACTTTGAATTTGCATTGTCGTGGTGGAGAATGATTCTCTTCTGTGATGGGTTTCTCTGCTTCCCAGAATTGTCTTCATTGAAGAAGAATTAAATCTGTTTGGGGTGTATCTGTGTGGGCAGGTATCCATTCGCGGGTCCGTACGAAGATTTACGTGGGCAAATGGACAACGATCCAACACTCTTGCAGGACGGAGCTCCACCGCATTACACGGGAGTACTTTAATGAGCCGAGGATTCGTAGAGTAGCCCGCACGGTCATGTGACCTGACACTCTGTGATTTCTTCCTGTGGGGCCTTCTCAAAGACTACGCATCCTTCTCGATCTTCGAACTGCAATTGAGGAAGAAACTTTTGACATGCTTCGTCGGACCTTTCTCTCCATTAAGAAACGTTGAGGTGAATGCATTGATCAATATGGGCATCAATTTGAACACTTACACTTTGTAGTTTCTTCTAATGAATTAATTTTGATGATGATGAATTTTTTCTCTTGGACAAAATTTGTCGCCTGACTTATACTGATTATAAGAGCCGATTTCAGTAAAGTTGATGTTAAGCCTACACAACTTTTCTCCCACAATGTGTTTCTATAATGTGTAAACGGTATCGTGGAAAACAAATTAATCGTTTTGACATTTTTTTGCAAAGGTAGTTCTCGAATGTGTAAGTGAGATAAGGAAAGTTAGAAAGTCGGTTTTTCCTCGGTTGACTGCAAAATGGCTCTTCGGGGATTAATGTTTTCATATTTGTCCATGTCCTCGCATGCGGAGTCTTCCATTTTAGTGGTAACAGTATAAAATCATTATACGTGAATTTTTTTTTCCTTCCAACAAAGTGAAGGACTGTTTTGTTTTTTATAAAGATGAAATGGAATGACGTTTCAAGCATTATTAGAAATATATACAATGTGGTCACTAAAGTTTACAGAATTTTTTTATAATAAGTAATATGACGATATTTTTATGGAAAATTTTTTTCAGTGTTATTCAAATTTATTTAAAAGAATTCTGAAGCCAAAAATGGCAACCGAGGCGACCAAAGTTGAAACAAAAAATTAATTTTTAAACGTGGTCTTGATTATTCATGTTTAGAGCTCATTTTCTCGAATTTTGACTGGTTTGACACAAACTTTGAATGATCTTCTTGTAGAAATCCTACAAAATGTACCCTGAATACGAAGAACGAAGAAACAAACTACTACAATAAAAAAAGTAGCTTCTCGAAGCAATTATTCCCTCTGTGTGAAAAAGTAGGATCTGCTACATATAAAATCATTTGTATTGGACCTTAATTTTGTCAAGTTTTCTAACACTAGCCTCAATTAGAATATTGATATTTAAATTATAGAAATAAGATGATTTTTTTAAAAGAAAAAACAAAATTCGAGATAATACCATTTACAATTAATTAATACCCCGATTATTACATTAGTTCTCGAAAGCTCGGAATGCATAATAAAAAGAGAACATTTCGGTTTTATTTGCTGAAATTTTAAAACTATAAAGATTGTCCCACTACGAGGTACAACTATCCGTATATCAAAACAAAATTTAGACCACACTTGCGTCTCTAGAAATTTACAGAAAACACATAATATCTGGATAACGGTGAGGTTTAGGTATAGGAAAGTACACAAGAATTTGCCTTATTTTTTGCCCCTGAATGCATTAAAATAGAAAAAACCGGGTGCTTCTATTTAAAAAAAAAAAAGAAATTTGATATTCATGAAGTTACATTTTGAACACTTTTTATACACACCCTATATAAAATGAAAAATTTTTCAACATTAATTCAAATACGTCTGACTTTGCTAAAAACAATCGAACAGAAACAATTTTCAAATCTTTAAGGGTATCACGGTAAAAAAATAATTTATAAGAGTATGCAACGGTAAAATTTTTTACAAAAACATTGATAACTCGAAAAGGATGCTTTTTTCAAAGAAAGTTTTTAGACAAAAGTATACTAGAATTTTGCGTAGATTTCAATAATGTATTAATATACAGGATGTTCTATTTAAAATAACAAAGTTACAGTCGACTTCCGGTAGAACCAGAAGTCGGCCATCTTTGAAAATATTTTAGTTAAAAAGATCGTATCCGAAAACCCAAACGTAGAAACTTTCATGATTTTACTATAAGTATTTTGTCATATACAGATAATTTTAGCTCTTCGTGGGACACCCTGTATACAAAGTTATAAAAAAGTGTGAGGCTATTCTGCTAGCCTTTCATTCAATGCGCATGATTACCGGTTTTTTGGACTCTCTGAATTGAATTACAGGGGTGGATCACTTCGCTTTGAATTTCCAACTTGCTCGCTTCCATTACTATCCTTTTCAACTCCATTCTATCCTCCACGGGTTTTTCTCCTGTTCCTCACCATCACCGCATCAATATCCTGTGTTGCTTGTTATTCCTCAGCGTGTTTTAGGTCGACTTCTCTGTCGTCTTATGGCTGGCTTCCAATCTGTTACCTTTTGTATCAGGATCTCTTCCTCGTATATTTCCAAACCACTTCATCCCTATCATCTTTATCACCGTCACTGTATCACTCTCCTTTACTTCGTGCTTCTCGTCTGCCTTAAGATCTTTCTCTCATCTTGCTACTTCCCTGACAGATACATAGTTCCGGTTTCATATGTAATGACTCGTCAATTTCTTGTTTATTCTTTGTGTTAGTGCTTCCATTTGTTTGTTGTTGTGAAATACTGTGTACAAATATACTGAAATAATTTGTGTGTACAGCCAGCTGCGTTTAACCAATCGAAATCTTGTACTTATTGTTTCAAATTTAAAAATGTTGTCACAAACTTAGCAATTCAGTCGTAAATTCTGCCTCTTGCCGATTTAGACCACTACGTCATCCCAAATTAGCTTGGTACTCCCTTGTCTGTCGTATCATTCTTGTTGGTAGATCATTTTTCATGCTTACTGAATGGCCTTCGAAGAGGTTCCACTCATGGTTTCAAATACTGCACTCAGATATGTCATCTTAACCCAGCTGCCACTCCTGTATGACAAGTTTTAAAAATTATTTCTTAGACTGTTATTTTTCACTTTTTTATGTATATTCCATTCAGTTGCATTTTGAATCACTTCTGCTTTTTCTACATTCATTCATTCAAAGTATTCTGTACACCAAAAAAACTGACCTAGACCGGAGATTTGAGCGCGGGAAAGAAAGAGGTGAATCCGAAGAGCGAACCCAACCCGACAGTCCCAGATTGGTGTTCGGTAGAAGATGCAGCGGTTGTAGTTAATGGGGAAAGTGATGAATTTCCGAATCCAATATTCTAAGCCCGAAGGAAAAACATTCATTTATTAACGATCCCTTATCCAGACATCCACACAAAAAATTGGGGAAAACTGAACTTTGATAAATGAAAATATGGATGAAATCATTCTGCATGATTCAGGATCATAAGTAATACACCGCCAATTTTAATCTATTCTAAAAAACCTGGATTATTTCCAACTGCTCAATATAAAATTATCAAGTTGCTCTATTCTATATTACACAATAAATCAATGGGAGATAAAACTTCGTTAATAGTGTCCCGTGATGTTATAAATCCAAAACATCCGTAGAATCGCCAAACTTATACAGTTTCTGTAATATACGGGTATATCGACTTATCGTGGAAAAACCGTTTTTAATTTTCAAGTTTAAGCAGTACGGTTCAATACGAAACCGTGAAATAAATTGGCGATTCCGCATTTTCGTTGATTTTTTTCTCTCGTACATTCCTTGGCTACATTTTGACTTCTCTCTCTCACTCTCGTAATTGGAAATGATCCAAAATTCTAAACTGGTACTTGTATCGACCGTTTCTTTAATAAACTCTATCCCACTAACTTTATATACGAGGATATATCGAAAAATTCTTAGCCTACTATAGAACCAAACATAATTTCAATATATTCCGTCCTCTAACTTTCAGTCATTTGTAGTTCTACAACTTGAATGGATTATTCTCTAGATATTTCTGTGTGTCTTTTGAATTCTGTCACATTTTTTCTTTCGATGCATCTTTTTTACACTAATTAATAACAAAATGTACTCAGAAAAACGTTACAAAATATTCCGTCCTCTAACTTTCAGTCATTTTTAGTTCTACAACTTGAATGAATTATTCTCTAGATATTTCTGTGTGTCTTTTGAATTCTGTCACATTTTTTCTTTCGATGCATCTTTTTTACACTAATTAACAACATAATGTACTCAGAAAAACGTTACAATATATATCCCGTCCACTAACTTTCAGTCATTTGTAGTTCTACAACTTGAATGGATTATTCTCTAGATATTTCTGTGTGTCTTTTGAATTCTGTCACATTTTTTCTTTCGATGCATCTTTTTTACACTAATTAATAACAAAATGTACTCAGAAAAACGTTACAAAATATTCCGTCCTCTAACTTTCAGTCATTTTTAGTTCTACAACTTGAATGAATTATTCTCTAGATATTTCTGTGTGTCTTTTGAATTCTGTCACATTTTTTCTTTCGATGCATCTTTTTTACACTAATTAATAACAAAATGTACTCAGAAAAACGTTACAATATATTCCGTCCTCTAACTTTCAGTCATTTTTAGTTCTACAACTTGAATGAATTATTCTCTAGATATTTCTGTGTGCCTTTTGAATTCTGTCACATTTTTTCTTTCGATGCATCTTTTTTACACTAATTAATAACAAAATGTACTCAGAAAAACGTTACAAAATATTCCGTCCTCTAACTTTCAGTCATTTTTAGTTCTACAACTTGAATGAATTATTCTCTAGATATTTCTGTGTGTCTTTTGAATTCTGTCACATTTTTTTTTCGATGCATCTTTTTTACACTAATTAATAACAAAATGTACTCAGAAAAACGTTACAAAATATTCCGTCCTCTAACTTTCAGTCATTTTTAGTTCTACAACTTGAATGAATTATTCTCTAGATATTTCTGTGTGTCTTTTGAATTCTGTCACATTTTTTCTTTCGATGCATCTTTTTTACACTAATTAATAACAAAATGTACTCAGAAAAACGTTACAATATATTCCGTCCTCTAACTTTCAGTCATTTTTAGTTCTACAACTTGAATGAATTATTCTCTAGATATTTCTGTGTGTCTTTTGAATTCTGTCACATTTTTTTTTTCGATGCATCTTTTTTACACTAATTAATAACAAAATGTACTCAGAAAAACGTTACAAAATATTCCGTCCTCTAACTTTCAGTCATTTTTAGTTCTACAACTTGAATGAATTATTCTCTAGATATTTCTGTGTGTCTTTTGAATTCTGTCACATTTTTTCTTTCGATGCATCTTTTTTACACTAATTAACAACATAATGTACTCAGAAAAACGTTACAAAATATTCCGTCCTCTAACTTTCAGTCATTTTTAGTTCTACAACTTGAATGAATTATTCTCTAGATATTTCTGTGTGTCTTTTGAATTCTGTCACATTTTTTCTTTCGATGCATCTTTTTTACACTAATTAAGAACATAATGTACTCAGAAAAACGTTACAATATATTCCGTCCTCTAACTTTCAGTCATTTTTAGTTCTACAACTTGAATGAATTATTCTCTAGATATTTCTGTGTGTCTTTTGAATTCTGTCACATTTTTTTTTCGATGCATCTTTTTTACACTAATTAAGAACATAATGTACTCAGAAAAACGTTACAATATATTCCGTCCTCTAACTTTCAGTCATTTTTAGTTCTACAACTTGAATGAATTATTCTCTAGATATTTCTGTGTGTCTTTTGAATTCTGTCACATTTTTTTTTTCGATGCATCTTTTTTACACTAATTAATAACAAAATGTACTCAGAAAAACGTTACAAAATATTCCGTCCTCTAACTTTCAGTCATTTTTAGTTCTACAACTTGAATGAATTATTCTCTAGATATTTCTGTGTGTCTTTTGAATTCTGTCACATTTTTTCTTTCGATGCATCTTTTTTACACTAATTAACAACATAATGTACTCAGAAAAACGTTACAAAATATTCCGTCCTCTAACTTTCAGTCATTTTTAGTTCTACAACTTGAATGAATTATTCTCTAGATATTTCTGTGTGTCTTTTGAATTCTGTCACATTTTTTCTTTCGATGCATCTTTTTTACACTAATTAAGAACATAATGTACTCAGAAAAACGTTACAATATATTCCGTCCTCTAACTTTCAGTCATTTTTAGTTCTACAACTTGAATGAATTATTCTCTAGATATTTCTGTGTGCCTTTTGAATTCTGTCACATTTTTTCTTTCGATGCATCTTTTTTACACTAATTAATAACAAAATGTACTCAGAAAAACGTTACAAAATATTCCGTCCTCTAACTTTCAGTCATTTTTAGTTCTACAACTTGAATGAATTATTCTCTAGATATTTCTGTGTGTCTTTTGAATTCTGTCACATTTTTTCTTTCGATGCATCTTTTTTACACTAATTAAGAACATAATGTACTCAGAAAAACGTTACAATATATTCCGTCCTCTAACTTTCAGTCATTTTTAGTTCTACAACTTGAATGAATTATTCTCTAGATATTTCTGTGTGTCTTTTGAATTCTGTCACAATTTTTCTTTCAATGCATCTTTTTTACACTAATTAACAACATAATGTACTCAGAAAAACGTTACAAAATATATCCCGTCCACTAACTTTCAGTCATTTTTAGTTCTACAACTTGAATGAATTATTCTCTAGATATTTCTGTGTGTCTTTTGAATTCTGTCACATTTTTTCTTTCGATGCATCTTTTTTACACTAATTAACAACATAATGTACTCAGAAAAACGTTACAATATATATCCCGTCCACTAACTTTCAGTCATTTGTAGTTCTACAACTTGAATGGATTATTCTCTAGATATTTCTGTGTGTCTTTTGAATTCTGTCACATTTTTTCTTTCGATGCATCTTTTTTACACTAATTAATAACAAAATGTACTCAGAAAAACGTTACAAAATATTCCGTCCTCTAACTTTCAGTCATTTTTAGTTCTACAACTTGAATGAATTATTCTCTAGATATTTCTGTGTGTCTTTTGAATTCTGTCACATTTTTTCTTTCAATGCATCTTTTTTACACTAATTAACAACATAATGTACTCAGAAAAAAGTTACAAAATATATCCCGTCCACTAACTTTCAGTCATTTTTAGTTCTATAACTTAAATGGATTATTCTCTAGATATTTCTGTGTGTCTTTTGAATTCTGTCACATTTTTTCTTTCGATGCATCTTTTTTACACTAATTAATAACAAAATGTACTCAGAAAAACGTTACAAAATATATTCCGTCCTCTAACTTTCAGTCATTTTTAGTTCTACAACTTGAATGAATTATTCTCTAGATATTTCTGTGTGTCTTTTGAATTCTGTCACAATTTTTCTTTCAATGCATCTTTTTTACACTAATTAACAACATAATGTACTCAGAAAAACGTTACAAAATATTCCGTCCTCTAACTTTCAGTCATTTTTAGTTCTACAACTTGAATGAATTATTCTCTAGATATTTCTGTGTGTCTTTTGAATTCTGTCACATTTTTTCTTTCGATGCATCTTTTTTACACTAATTAACAACATAATGTACTCAGAAAAACGTTACAATATATATCCCGTCCACTAACTTTCAGTCATTTGTAGTTCTACAACTTGAATGGATTATTCTCTAGATATTTCTGTGTGTCTTTTGAATTCTGTCACATTTTTTCTTTCGATGCATCTTTTTTACACTAATTAATAACAAAATGTACTCAGAAAAACGTTACAAAATATTCCGTCCTCTAACTTTCAGTCATTTTTAGTTCTACAACTTGAATGAATTATTCTCTAGATATTTCTGTGTGTCTTTTGAATTCTGTCACATTTTTTCTTTCAATGCATCTTTTTTACACTAATTAACAACATAATGTACTCAGAAAAAAGTTACAAAATATATCCCGTCCACTAACTTTCAGTCATTTTTAGTTCTATAACTTAAATGGATTATTCTCTAGATATTTCTGTGTGTCTTTTGAATTCTGTCACATTTTTTCTTTCGATGCATCTTTTTTACACTAATTAATAACAAAATGTACTCAGAAAAACGTTACAAAATATATTCCGTCCTCTAACTTTCAGTCATTTTTAGTTCTACAACTTGAATGAATTATTCTCTAGATATTTCTGTGTGTCTTTTGAATTCTGTCACAATTTTTCTTTCAATGCATCTTTTTTACACTAATTAACAACATAATGTACTCAGAAAAACGTTACAAAATATTCCGTCCTCTAACTTTCAGTCATTTTTAGTTCTACAACTTGAATGAATTATTCTCTAGATATTTCTGTGTGTCTTTTGAATTCTGTCACAATTTTTCTTTCAATGCATCTTTTTTACACTAATTAACAACATAATGTACTCAGAAAAACGTTACAAAATATATTCCGTCCTCTAACTTTCAGTCATTTTTAGTTCTACAACTTGAATGAATTATTCTCTAGATATTTCTGTGTGTCTTTTGAATTCTGTCACATTTTTTCTTTCGATGCATCTTTTTTACACTAATTAACAACATAATGTACTCAGAAAAACGTTACAATATATATCCCGTCCACTAACTTTCAGTCATTTGTAGTTCTACAACTTGAATGGATTATTCTCTAGATATTTCTGTGTGTCTTTTGAATTCTGTCACATTTTTTCTTTCGATGCATCTTTTTTACACTAATTAATAACAAAATGTACTCAGAAAAACGTTACAAAATATTCCGTCCTCTAACTTTCAGTCATTTTTAGTTCTACAACTTGAATGAATTATTCTCTAGATATTTCTGTGTGTCTTTTGAATTCTGTCACATTTTTTCTTTCGATGCATCTTTTTTACACTAATTAATAACAAAATGTACTCAGAAAAACGTTACAATATATTCCGTCCTCTAACTTTCAGTCATTTTTAGTTCTACAACTTGAATGAATTATTCTCTAGATATTTCTGTGTGCCTTTTGAATTCTGTCACATTTTTTCTTTCGATGCATCTTTTTTACACTAATTAATAACAAAATGTACTCAGAAAAACGTTACAAAATATTCCGTCCTCTAACTTTCAGTCATTTTTAGTTCTACAACTTGAATGAATTATTCTCTAGATATTTCTGTGTGTCTTTTGAATTCTGTCACATTTTTTTTTCGATGCATCTTTTTTACACTAATTAATAACAAAATGTACTCAGAAAAACGTTACAAAATATTCCGTCCTCTAACTTTCAGTCATTTTTAGTTCTACAACTTGAATGAATTATTCTCTAGATATTTCTGTGTGTCTTTTGAATTCTGTCACATTTTTTCTTTCGATGCATCTTTTTTACACTAATTAATAACAAAATGTACTCAGAAAAACGTTACAATATATTCCGTCCTCTAACTTTCAGTCATTTTTAGTTCTACAACTTGAATGAATTATTCTCTAGATATTTCTGTGTGTCTTTTGAATTCTGTCACATTTTTTTTTTCGATGCATCTTTTTTACACTAATTAATAACAAAATGTACTCAGAAAAACGTTACAAAATATTCCGTCCTCTAACTTTCAGTCATTTTTAGTTCTACAACTTGAATGAATTATTCTCTAGATATTTCTGTGTGTCTTTTGAATTCTGTCACATTTTTTCTTTCGATGCATCTTTTTTACACTAATTAACAACATAATGTACTCAGAAAAACGTTACAAAATATTCCGTCCTCTAACTTTCAGTCATTTTTAGTTCTACAACTTGAATGAATTATTCTCTAGATATTTCTGTGTGTCTTTTGAATTCTGTCACATTTTTTCTTTCGATGCATCTTTTTTACACTAATTAAGAACATAATGTACTCAGAAAAACGTTACAATATATTCCGTCCTCTAACTTTCAGTCATTTTTAGTTCTACAACTTGAATGAATTATTCTCTAGATATTTCTGTGTGTCTTTTGAATTCTGTCACATTTTTTTTTCGATGCATCTTTTTTACACTAATTAAGAACATAATGTACTCAGAAAAACGTTACAATATATTCCGTCCTCTAACTTTCAGTCATTTTTAGTTCTACAACTTGAATGAATTATTCTCTAGATATTTCTGTGTGTCTTTTGAATTCTGTCACATTTTTTTTTTCGATGCATCTTTTTTACACTAATTAATAACAAAATGTACTCAGAAAAACGTTACAAAATATTCCGTCCTCTAACTTTCAGTCATTTTTAGTTCTACAACTTGAATGAATTATTCTCTAGATATTTCTGTGTGTCTTTTGAATTCTGTCACATTTTTTCTTTCGATGCATCTTTTTTACACTAATTAACAACATAATGTACTCAGAAAAACGTTACAAAATATTCCGTCCTCTAACTTTCAGTCATTTTTAGTTCTACAACTTGAATGAATTATTCTCTAGATATTTCTGTGTGTCTTTTGAATTCTGTCACATTTTTTCTTTCGATGCATCTTTTTTACACTAATTAAGAACATAATGTACTCAGAAAAACGTTACAATATATTCCGTCCTCTAACTTTCAGTCATTTTTAGTTCTACAACTTGAATGAATTATTCTCTAGATATTTCTGTGTGCCTTTTGAATTCTGTCACATTTTTTCTTTCGATGCATCTTTTTTACACTAATTAATAACAAAATGTACTCAGAAAAACGTTACAAAATATTCCGTCCTCTAACTTTCAGTCATTTTTAGTTCTACAACTTGAATGAATTATTCTCTAGATATTTCTGTGTGTCTTTTGAATTCTGTCACATTTTTTCTTTCGATGCATCTTTTTTACACTAATTAAGAACATAATGTACTCAGAAAAACGTTACAATATATTCCGTCCTCTAACTTTCAGTCATTTTTAGTTCTACAACTTGAATGAATTATTCTCTAGATATTTCTGTGTGTCTTTTGAATTCTGTCACAATTTTTCTTTCAATGCATCTTTTTTACACTAATTAACAACATAATGTACTCAGAAAAACGTTACAAAATATATCCCGTCCACTAACTTTCAGTCATTTTTAGTTCTACAACTTGAATGAATTATTCTCTAGATATTTCTGTGTGTCTTTTGAATTCTGTCACATTTTTTCTTTCGATGCATCTTTTTTACACTAATTAACAACATAATGTACTCAGAAAAACGTTACAATATATATCCCGTCCACTAACTTTCAGTCATTTGTAGTTCTACAACTTGAATGGATTATTCTCTAGATATTTCTGTGTGTCTTTTGAATTCTGTCACATTTTTTCTTTCGATGCATCTTTTTTACACTAATTAATAACAAAATGTACTCAGAAAAACGTTACAAAATATTCCGTCCTCTAACTTTCAGTCATTTTTAGTTCTACAACTTGAATGAATTATTCTCTAGATATTTCTGTGTGTCTTTTGAATTCTGTCACATTTTTTCTTTCAATGCATCTTTTTTACACTAATTAACAACATAATGTACTCAGAAAAAAGTTACAAAATATATCCCGTCCACTAACTTTCAGTCATTTTTAGTTCTATAACTTAAATGGATTATTCTCTAGATATTTCTGTGTGTCTTTTGAATTCTGTCACATTTTTTCTTTCGATGCATCTTTTTTACACTAATTAATAACAAAATGTACTCAGAAAAACGTTACAAAATATATTCCGTCCTCTAACTTTCAGTCATTTTTAGTTCTACAACTTGAATGAATTATTCTCTAGATATTTCTGTGTGTCTTTTGAATTCTGTCACAATTTTTCTTTCAATGCATCTTTTTTACACTAATTAACAACATAATGTACTCAGAAAAACGTTACAAAATATTCCGTCCTCTAACTTTCAGTCATTTTTAGTTCTACAACTTGAATGAATTATTCTCTAGATATTTCTGTGTGTCTTTTGAATTCTGTCACATTTTTTCTTTCGATGCATCTTTTTTACACTAATTAACAACATAATGTACTCAGAAAAACGTTACAATATATATCCCGTCCACTAACTTTCAGTCATTTGTAGTTCTACAACTTGAATGGATTATTCTCTAGATATTTCTGTGTGTCTTTTGAATTCTGTCACATTTTTTCTTTCGATGCATCTTTTTTACACTAATTAATAACAAAATGTACTCAGAAAAACGTTACAAAATATTCCGTCCTCTAACTTTCAGTCATTTTTAGTTCTACAACTTGAATGAATTATTCTCTAGATATTTCTGTGTGTCTTTTGAATTCTGTCACATTTTTTCTTTCAATGCATCTTTTTTACACTAATTAACAACATAATGTACTCAGAAAAAAGTTACAAAATATATCCCGTCCACTAACTTTCAGTCATTTTTAGTTCTATAACTTAAATGGATTATTCTCTAGATATTTCTGTGTGTCTTTTGAATTCTGTCACATTTTTTCTTTCGATGCATCTTTTTTACACTAATTAATAACAAAATGTACTCAGAAAAACGTTACAAAATATATTCCGTCCTCTAACTTTCAGTCATTTTTAGTTCTACAACTTGAATGAATTATTCTCTAGATATTTCTGTGTGTCTTTTGAATTCTGTCACAATTTTTCTTTCAATGCATCTTTTTTACACTAATTAACAACATAATGTACTCAGAAAAACGTTACAAAATATTCCGTCCTCTAACTTTCAGTCATTTTTAGTTCTACAACTTGAATGAATTATTCTCTAGATATTTCTGTGTGTCTTTTGAATTCTGTCACATTTTTTCTTTCGATGCATCTTTTTTACACTAATTAATAACAAAATGTACTCAGAAAAACGTTACAATATATTCCGTCCTCTAACTTTCAGTCATTTTTAGTTCTACAACTTGAATGAATTATTCTCTAGATATTTCTGTGTGCCTTTTGAATTCTGTCACATTTTTTCTTTCGATGCATCTTTTTTACACTAATTAATAACAAAATGTACTCAGAAAAACGTTACAAAATATTCCGTCCTCTAACTTTCAGTCATTTTTAGTTCTACAACTTGAATGAATTATTCTCTAGATATTTCTGTGTGTCTTTTGAATTCTGTCACATTTTTTCTTTCGATGCATCTTTTTTACACTAATTAAGAACATAATGTACTCAGAAAAACGTTACAATATATTCCGTCCTCTAACTTTCAGTCATTTTTAGTTCTACAACTTGAATGAATTATTCTCTAGATATTTCTGTGTGCCTTTTGAATTCTGTCACATTTTTTCTTTCGATGCATCTTTTTTACACTAATTAATAACAAAATGTACTCAGAAAAACGTTACAAAATATTCCGTCCTCTAACTTTCAGTCATTTTTAGTTCTACAACTTGAATGAATTATTCTCTAGATATTTCTGTGTGTCTTTTGAATTCTGTCACATTTTTTCTTTCGATGCATCTTTTTTACACTAATTAAGAACATAATGTACTCAGAAAAACGTTACAATATATTCCGTCCTCTAACTTTCAGTCATTTTTAGTTCTACAACTTGAATGAATTATTCTCTAGATATTTCTGTGTGTCTTTTGAATTCTGTCACAATTTTTCTTTCAATGCATCTTTTTTACACTAATTAACAACATAATGTACTCAGAAAAACGTTACAAAATATATCCCGTCCACTAACTTTCAGTCATTTTTAGTTCTACAACTTGAATGAATTATTCTCTAGATATTTCTGTGTGTCTTTTGAATTCTGTCACATTTTTTCTTTCGATGCATCTTTTTTACACTAATTAACAACATAATGTACTCAGAAAAACGTTACAATATATATCCCGTCCACTAACTTTCAGTCATTTGTAGTTCTACAACTTGAATGGATTATTCTCTAGATATTTCTGTGTGTCTTTTGAATTCTGTCACATTTTTTCTTTCGATGCATCTTTTTTACACTAATTAATAACAAAATGTACTCAGAAAAACGTTACAAAATATTCCGTCCTCTAACTTTCAGTCATTTTTAGTTCTACAACTTGAATGAATTATTCTCTAGATATTTCTGTGTGTCTTTTGAATTCTGTCACATTTTTTCTTTCAATGCATCTTTTTTACACTAATTAACAACATAATGTACTCAGAAAAAAGTTACAAAATATATCCCGTCCACTAACTTTCAGTCATTTTTAGTTCTATAACTTAAATGGATTATTCTCTAGATATTTCTGTGTGTCTTTTGAATTCTGTCACATTTTTTCTTTCGATGCATCTTTTTTACACTAATTAATAACAAAATGTACTCAGAAAAACGTTACAAAATATATTCCGTCCTCTAACTTTCAGTCATTTTTAGTTCTACAACTTGAATGAATTATTCTCTAGATATTTCTGTGTGTCTTTTGAATTCTGTCACAATTTTTCTTTCAATGCATCTTTTTTACACTAATTAACAACATAATGTACTCAGAAAAACGTTACAAAATATTCCGTCCTCTAACTTTCAGTCATTTTTAGTTCTACAACTTGAATGAATTATTCTCTAGATATTTCTGTGTGTCTTTTGAATTCTGTCACATTTTTTCTTTCGATGCATCTTTTTTACACTAATTAATAACAAAATGTACTCAGAAAAACGTTACAATATATTCCGTCCTCTAACTTTCAGTCATTTTTAGTTCTACAACTTGAATGAATTATTCTCTAGATATTTCTGTGTGCCTTTTGAATTCTGTCACATTTTTTCTTTCGATGCATCTTTTTTACACTAATTAATAACAAAATGTACTCAGAAAAACGTTACAAAATATTCCGTCCTCTAACTTTCAGTCATTTTTAGTTCTACAACTTGAATGAATTATTCTCTAGATATTTCTGTGTGTCTTTTGAATTCTGTCACATTTTTTCTTTCGATGCATCTTTTTTACACTAATTAAGAACATAATGTACTCAGAAAAACGTTACAATATATTCCGTCCTCTAACTTTCAGTCATTTTTAGTTCTACAACTTGAATGAATTATTCTCTAGATATTTCTGTGTGTCTTTTGAATTCTGTCACATTTTTTCTTTCAATGCATCTTTTTTACACTAATTAAGAACATAATGTACTCAGAAAAACGTTACAATATATTCCGTCCTCTAACTTTCAGTCATTTTTAGTTCTACAACTTGAATGAATTATTCTCTAGATATTTCTGTGTGTCTTTTGAATTCTGTCACATTTTTTCTTTCAATGCATCTTTTTTACACTAATTAACAACATAATGTACTCAGAAAAACGTTACAAAATATATCCCGTCCACTAACTTTCAGTCATTTTTAGTTCTACAACTTGAATGGATTATTCTCTAGATATTTCTGTGTGTCTTTTGAATTCTGTCACAATTTTTCTTTCAATGCATCTTTTTTACACTAATTAACAACATAATGTACTCAGAAAAACGTTACAAAATATATCCCGTCCACTAACTTTCAGTCATTTTTAGTTCTACAACTTGAATGGATTATTCTCTAGATATTTCTGTGTGTCTTTTGAATTCTGTCACATTTTTTCTTTCGATGCATCTTTTTTACACTAATTAATAACAAAATGTACTCAGAAAAACGTTACAATATATTCCGTCCTCTAACTTTCAGTCATTTTTAGTTCTACAACTTGAATGAATTATTCTCTAGATATTTCTGTGTGCCTTTTGAATTCTGTCACATTTTTTCTTTCGATGCATCTTTTTTACACTAATTAATAACAAAATGTACTCAGAAAAACGTTACAAAATATTCCGTCCTCTAACTTTCAGTCATTTTTAGTTCTACAACTTGAATGAATTATTCTCTAGATATTTCTGTGTGTCTTTTGAATTCTGTCACATTTTTTCTTTCGATGCATCTTTTTTACACTAATTAATAACAAAATGTACTCAGAAAAACGTTACAATATATTCCGTCCTCTAACTTTCAGTCATTTTTAGTTCTACAACTTGAATGAATTATTCTCTAGATATTTCTGTGTGTCTTTTGAATTCTGTCACATTTTTTCTTTCGATGCATCTTTTTTACACTAATTAATAACAAAATGTACTCAGAAAAACGTTACAATATATTCCGTCCTCTAACTTTCAGTCATTTTTAGTTCTACAACTTGAATGAATTATTCTCTAGATATTTCTGTGTGCCTTTTGAATTCTGTCACATTTTTTCTTTCGATGCATCTTTTTTACACTAATTAATAACAAAATGTACTCAGAAAAACGTTACAAAATATTCCGTCCTCTAACTTTCAGTCATTTTTAGTTCTACAACTTGAATGAATTATTCTCTAGATATTTCTGTGTGTCTTTTGAATTCTGTCACATTTTTTCTTTCGATGCATCTTTTTTACACTAATTAAGAACATAATGTACTCAGAAAAACGTTACAAAATATTCCGTCCTCTAACTTTCAGTCATTTTTAGTTCTACAACTTGAATGAATTATTCTCTAGATATTTCTGTGTGTCTTTTGAATTCTGTCACATTTTTTCTTTCGATGCATCTTTTTTACACTAATTAATAACAAAATGTACTCAGAAAAACGTTACAATATATTCCGTCCTCTAACTTTCAGTCATTTTTAGTTCTACAACTTGAATGAATTATTCTCTAGATATTTCTGTGTGCCTTTTGAATTCTGTCACATTTTTTCTTTCGATGCATCTTTTTTACACTAATTAATAACAAAATGTACTCAGAAAAACGTTACAAAATATTCCGTCCTCTAACTTTCAGTCATTTTTAGTTCTACAACTTGAATGAATTATTCTCTAGATATTTCTGTGTGTCTTTTGAATTCTGTCACATTTTTTCTTTCGATGCATCTTTTTTACACTAATTAAGAACATAATGTACTCAGAAAAACGTTACAATATATTCCGTCCTCTAACTTTCAGTCATTTTTAGTTCTACAACTTGAATGAATTATTCTCTAGATATTTCTGTGTGTCTTTTGAATTCTGTCACATTTTTTCTTTCAATGCATCTTTTTTACACTAATTAACAACATAATGTACTCAGAAAAACGTTACAAAATATATCCCGTCCACTAACTTTCAGTCATTTTTAGTTCTACAACTTGAATGGATTATTCTCTAGATATTTCTGTGTGTCTTTTGAATTCTGTCACAATTTTTCTTTCAATGCATCTTTTTTACACTAATTAACAACATAATGTACTCAGAAAAACGTTACAAAATATATCCCGTCCACTAACTTTCAGTCATTTTTAGTTCTACAACTTGAATGGATTATTCTCTAGATATTTCTGTGTGTCTTTTGAATTCTGTCACATTTTTTCTTTCGATGCATCTTTTTTACACTAATTAATAACAAAATGTACTCAGAAAAACGTTACAATATATTCCGTCCTCTAACTTTCAGTCATTTTTAGTTCTACAACTTGAATGAATTATTCTCTAGATATTTCTGTGTGCCTTTTGAATTCTGTCACATTTTTTCTTTCGATGCATCTTTTTTACACTAATTAATAACAAAATGTACTCAGAAAAACGTTACAAAATATTCCGTCCTCTAACTTTCAGTCATTTTTAGTTCTACAACTTGAATGAATTATTCTCTAGATATTTCTGTGTGTCTTTTGAATTCTGTCACATTTTTTCTTTCGATGCATCTTTTTTACACTAATTAAGAACATAATGTACTCAGAAAAACGTTACAATATATTCCGTCCTCTAACTTTCAGTCATTTTTAGTTCTACAACTTGAATGAATTATTCTCTAGATATTTCTGTGTGTCTTTTGAATTCTGTCACAATTTTTCTTTCAATGCATCTTTTTTACACTAATTAACAACATAATGTACTCAGAAAAACGTTACAAAATATTCCGTCCTCTAACTTTCAGTCATTTTTAGTTCTACAACTTGAATGAATTATTCTCTAGATATTTCTGTGTGTCTTTTGAATTCTGTCACATTTTTTCTTTCGATGCATCTTTTTTACACTAATTAAGAACATAATGTACTCAGAAAAACGTTACAATATATCCCGTCCACTAACTTTCAGTCATTTTTAGTTCTACAACTTGAATGAATTATTCTCTAGATATTTCTGTGTGTCTTTTGAATTCTGTCACAATTTTTCTTTCAATGCATCTTTTTTACACTAATTAATAACAAAATGTACTCAGAAAAACGTTACAAAATATTCCGTCCTCTAACTTTCAGTCATTTTTAGTTCTACAACTTGAATGAATTATTCTCTAGATATTTCTGTGTGTCTTTTGAATTCTGTCACATTTTTTCTTTCGATGCATCTTTTTTACACTAATTAAGAACATAATGTACTCAGAAAAACGTTACAATATATTCCGTCCTCTAACTTTCAGTCATTTTTAGTTCTACAACTTGAATGAATTATTCTCTAGATATTTCTGTGTGTCTTTTGAATTCTGTCACAATTTTTCTTTCAATGCATCTTTTTTACACTAATTAACAACATAATGTACTCAGAAAAACGTTACAAAATATATCCCGTCCACTAACTTTCAGTCATTTTTAGTTCTACAACTTGAATGAATTATTCTCTAGATATTTCTGTGTGTCTTTTGAATTCTGTCACAATTTTTCTTTCAATGCATTTTTTTTACACTAATTAACAACATAATGTACTCAGAAAAACGTTACAAAATATTCCGTCCTCTAACTTTCAGTCATTTTTAGTTCTACAACTTGAATGAATTATTCTCTAGATATTTCTGTGTGTCTTTTGAATTCTGTCACATTTTTTCTTTCGATGCATCTTTTTTACACTAATTAAGAACATAATGTACTCAGAAAAACGTTACAATATATTCCGTCCTCTAACTTTCAGTCATTTTTAGTTCTACAACTTGAATGAATTATTCTCTAGATATTTCTGTGTGTCTTTTGAATTCTGTCACATTTTTTCTTTCGATGCATCTTTTTTACACTAATTAACAACATAATGTACTCAGAAAAACGTTACAAAATATATCCCGTCCACTAACTTTCAGTCATTTTTAGTTCTACAACTTGAATGGATTATTCTCTAGATATTTCTGTGTGTCTTTTGAATTCTGTCACATTTTTTCTTTCGATGCATCTTTTTTACACTAATTAACAACTTGGTGCGATTCAAAAGTCATTTTTTAGGCATACATGTCTTCTTCCCCTCTCTATTCATGCCGAATGCATAAAATATATTATATAGGTCTTTGTGCCCTTTATAGTGTCGATAACCTACGAGTATCGATCTCGGTAGCCCTTTAGGCACTTATTTATGCAAGATCAAGGGTTCCTTTGACGATATGTCCATCACCAATATCGCGATCGATAAACATGAAATTATGAAAACACTTACGAGTAGAGGTGTTATAAGACAGTTACATTAGAACTGTTATTAGATATAACTTTTTATTACCTCAAAATATTTTCTAATTTAAGCTAAATTAATACAGAACCGGCTAAATAGTGAAAAACATTGCAGAAACTGAGAAGGGATTCAACTTGGATCAGAAACCTCTTCTGAAAAGGCTTATGAGTCTTACAGGATATTTTTTATTAAAAAAATTGTACACCTCTCGGTTTATTTCACTAAACACAAAAAATAATCCCATAAATTTCGATTATTCTTGCTAAGAAAACTTGCGCAGAATATAATGGAATTTTTGGAATCATTTTTTAATACACCCTGATAAGCTTCTGCACGTCTGTAAATCGAGCTAACTAAGCAATTGATTTTTTTGGGAAGGAATATTGTACCATCCGCAGCTTTAGACGGATTTACACGATTATTAATAACTCTAGAAGAAGATGTCCTGTTTCCAACGCGTTCTGAAATGTTCTTATGGGATATAGTCTACCTTGAATACAAAGTTTACATTTTTTCAGTTACATGTAGAACAGATAAGTTGATATAGTATATATAGTATATTGTTTGATGTTAATTTTACATATTTTATTTGCGGTTCTCCCCAGAACGTTACATATTTGGTGATTCTCTTCAGATTCTTTGTGAATTGTTAGCACTCCAGCCCATCGTATTCAATGGTTTCCACCCAACGTTTAGCAACCTCTTTGAGATCTTCTCAAAACCATTATTGGGTCTTAGACACAAAAAATTGTCACACTATTTGTTCATTTTCTCCGTTAGTTCGAAAAATTTTTACCCCGCAAGAATTCCGCCATGGATTTGAATAAATAGTAATCTGACGGTGCAACATCTGTACCATCAAGTTCTTCGATCTTATTTCACATAAAGTTCGCAGTATGTGGTTTAGCATTGTTTTGTTGGAAGAAAATCTGCATTCTGTTAACCGAACCTGGATATTTCTTCGATAACATCTTATACATTAGCTCCACCATCTGGAATTATTTGAAAGTACACTAATTTTTCATAATTCCACCAGATACACACACACTGCTCGAATCGATTTCGTTTTGCGACGGGTTCTGATAATTCTTCTTTGTCCAACTACTGATTTACCATGTTGAGGATTGTGAGGGCTGGTACTAGGTTGGGTTTCTTTTACTTGTGACTTCAATCCAACGATTGAATTGAATCAATAAACGAATAAAGGATGATTAAAAGTTAGTAAAGCAGTTATAAGTCTTAAGAATTTAGAACGTGTTTAAATTGAGACGTAGGGATTTTCACATATGATAATTACTTATAAATAACACTCATCTTCATTGAGACAAAAGCCAACCTCTAAGCTGTCGCGCTCATTGGAAACAGAAAACACGATGTGAAGTTAAGTTGGGACCTGTAATGGTCCTCTAGTAGGTGAATTTGCATCGTGGAATCGTTTTCGAACTATTGGGATCTGCGAAACTTATCTTGAAAGTGACCTTTACGGGATGAGGTTATCCGTCGACATTTTGCATCAAATCCTACAATAGATACTGGATAGATAGTTGAGTATGTCCACTACGTGGTTATTCGTTCATTCAAAACATCAAAATTTGTAGAAATATTGACAAGAAATTTTTATTAACATTAACTATCTTTTTTGTTTCCTGGAAACTAGGTTTGCCAACGGTCTTGTTTTCCCAGGACATGTCCTAGTTTTTGTAGTGTCTTGGGACGTCCTGAATAGTTTTTAAACAGCTTCCTGGGTTTTTAAATTTTAAAATTCGCGCGCCTCTTTTCAAATTTTTACGTTACGACTCAAAAAGACGACAGCTTAAACGCCTCGTGGCTAACATATTTCAAGCAACGCATTTCTGAGGAACAGTATGCAGAATTACAGAAAAAAATCACAGTGTTCAAAAGAAAGAAATTTGTTAGAAACCAAAGTGTTTGTTTTATATTTTAATAACTAGTTTTCAACTCGTATAAATTTATTCTAATATTTTTATTAAGAAATCTCATTATTTCAATTACTTGATTACATTTCAACTGTTTTCACTAGATATTTATATATAACTATTGCAACTCCATTAATGCATCCTGTTTTTAAACTGAATCAATCCTGGTTTTTTAAATTTAAAGTTGGCAACCCTACTATAAACCCAGATTTCTTCCAACCAATAAGTTTTCTTTTAGTGGAAACATTCGATTTATGGTCTGGACACACATTTTTTAGTGAGATTCGCCCATCGACCTTTGTTAAAGACGATAACATCGAAAAAATTGGAAAAATGGTGCTTAAAACTCATCGTATTGGTATTCAAGAGATAGCAACCCCCAACATCTCTTGTATCGACTTAATATATTTAAGTTCATGTTTTGGGTATGAAACGTTTACTTGGTTCGTAACAACCGACCTGAATCTTTAGCAAAAACAACGTAGTACAAATTCCAACCGACACGCGTCCTGCAGCCGTTAAGGCCGGAATACACTTGTTTTATACAACTCAGATCCGACGATTTTTTTCTAATTTCCAGCTTCGGCTCGATACATTCGTCATTCTCGCTCCTGTCCATACAATTAAATTCGTGTTCTGTGCGCAAAAAATTCCAGCAGCTACGATTTAGTCATGGTGGCATTCTGTTTAGAAGAAGAAGATATGAAATAAGACGCAGACTTTGGTCCATTTAACTTTACTTTACTTTGTGTGTAAAAAGTGAGAATGATATTTTAATCTGTAGTCTACCTTTAACATTTAATTCCTTGGCAACTTTTTCCAGATCATGTGTTTGTAGTGCGCGTTTCAGTACTGCTCGCTTGTCTGATCATACAGTACTTCTACATTAACTTAACTAAAGCTCTCTTTTCGTCTTCTTCTGGCCAATGGTCGTTCGCTTTTTTTCCTTTCAGCCAGGGCAGCACAACACCACGCTAGCTCTGCAGAGAAGCATCTTCAACTCCAATGAACCTTCATCCCATGAAAACATTTACCTTATCGTACCTAAAAATCAACCAATGAATTCTCTCTCTCTCTCAGCTCAGACCCTCGTCCGACTGTATGATCGTAGTCGGATCGGGATGATGCATGATAGGTGTGTATCGGCCTTTAGAGTGCAGTTCAAACGCACTGGTACGACTTGAATTTGAAACGAATTTGATCTTACACGACCGTGTGTAATAAATTTTTGATATTTGTTTCTGGAAAATATCTACGTTCTGCTTTAATACCGATAAACGAAAACAAATTGTTATTAGACGGTTATTTTATAAATAAAACACATTTTGAAATTGTTTGATTCAATGTTTTTGTATTCGTAAGAAACAATGCAACAAAAGCAAACGTAAAATGATGTGCTTAATTATATATTTATGAGATTCAATACTACTTTTTATAAAAAAAATATTAAATATTAAAGACTATATCAAGTTGTTTAATTATTATCGTAATATTTTACGCGCCAGGAAAATAATAAAAAGCTATTACTTCAAGTAGGTTATGTTTTGCTGTTAGTTCAAATAATTACATGTATTTTTATAAAGAATAATTTGACCCATCCAATTAATAGAGTATTACTGTCAATTATTGCTAAAATTAACCTAAATAACGATAAATTAATGACGACAATAATCGATATGTATATGCAAAAAGCAAAAGAGGAAACGTTTTGACGCGACAGTCGTTTTGCTCCTAACGGAACTGGTAGTCATCAGATAAAAGAAAAACTTACCATTGATTGCGGTTAATTACTATAACGAAGTAATGTGGAAGGAAATTGGTGGTTGATTAAAAAAATACGATTAACATATCTCAAAATAATTTTCTGTATTCAAGAATTTTCGTGTTCTCTAACCAGACATTTTTTCAATATAATGAATTTTTATTTTTTTTTTTCCTTTCAAATCTAGTTCATCGAAGCACTAATTTTCTAACTTAATAGTTGCGGTCTCAAAATAGACGTTAACGTTTTCAATCATATCCTCGTTTGATAAGTCTCATTCCTGCATACTGAATACACCGTTTACACCACCACTACACTCACAATTATACTGTTTGACACGCGTTTCGATAACCAAGTGATCGTCTTCAAAGTCTGACTTGTTTTATACAAATTTTCCCACCAAAAAAACCTGCTGCCGCGACATTTAATTCAGCGGGAAAACCTCCTTGGCAGGAATCACATTTCCAAGATTCCCTTCAGTTTCTGAAGACGATAACTTGGTTATCGAAACAAGCGTCAGACAGTGTAATCGTGACTGTTGATGTAAACAATTTGAATATCGCCAACGGTTCCAGAAATTCCAGCTTAACTTTTTCCTGCAAGTGATAATTTGAATAAACAGAAAAAAGTCGCTGTGGGCCAGATCTGGTGAATACCACCGACCAATTCGAAGTACTATCCACGAATTTTCACCTCGGCGATCAGTGGTGCACTGGTCCCTGGTCTCCCGGGACAGTCCCATTTCCATTCGTGGCCTGCCTTGTCTGTCCCTGGAAAACGAATAGTCTCGGGTTTGGAAGTTGAGCAGTAACAGACAGGAAGGAGAGTTCGAAAGTGTTCGTGGAGAAAGCCGAAATACAATAGTAAGAGTAATTTTTATCCCGCCCTTGTATCGTACTTTCTTTCTTGCCCAAATGCTTTAAAACAACTGCCGGACTTGGAAGATTTGGACCAAGATCAACCCCAAACACTTGATCACTCAAAACCGCTGTATATTTTCATTTTCTTGCTAGTATATGCGCCGATTTAGAGCGCTACTGAACGTTTAAAAAATATTATTACTAGGAACTAACAATTTTTTGGCTTTAAACTGAAGATCGCCAGAATCAAGTAGATGTAGACGTGCAGTTTCCAGTTTCCAAATTTTTTATGACAATATTTGCCAGTATTTAGATGAGCATTTTGAATTCAGCGACGATAGCCCTTCAAAATAAATATCTTTTCTATCTATGATAGAGGATATCTTTTGAGAAGGCCTTTTAGAAGCTGCCACTGAATTGTTTATCGAGAAAATAATCCCCGTAAATCATCTATTTGATAATTATTCTATTAGAAAACCAGTTTTATTTTAAGTAAGCAAGCGTTCAACTTTGGGGGTTCAAGAGAAATGAGGTCAGATTTTCGCTAGCGCCAATTTGAAACCGTCCGTACTGAGTATCCTTCTAATGCCACTGCAGCGTAGATTTCTCATAACTTTATATTCAGAGATGTATTACACTGAGGTTTTGTCTAATTCTAAACGAGTTAACTGTTAGATAAATTCTACATGTAGCCAAAAAAAAGTAGTGACTAATGAAGAAAATACTGCACCTTATCCAGTTTTTTTGGTTCATTTGTTAACTTTGGTGTGAGAATATGCGTTGTCTTGATGAAGAAGCAGTTTCTTTCTCTTCAGCCCCATGACTATCGTAAAAAACGGTCGCCATTACATTTCTAACAGATAAAACCGCCGTTGTCTTTGGCCAGGTTTGCCTTTGGTATAGTTTCAGTAGTGTTGTGGTAGATCCTAGTTTCAAACTGTTTCTTAAGCGCTTGGAAATGTTTATCACTCATGCGTCTTCACATATGCTGGTTATCGCAGTTCTTACCCTACATTTTAAAATTGATGTCAGAAACTTTTTAGACAACCTTCGTCCGGAATTATACAGAAGGAAAATGTGGAAAACCAGGCAAATCTATTCAGACACTCAATATGTAATATTTCTCTATACTCATATATTTTTTAATTACAAGTACATTCCGATCCCATAACTTTTTCCCAGCTTCTTTCCTAATCTATTTCTTTTTATGTTACTAAATTTTTTTCCCTCATTTTTGGAGATTCGTAATAGATAATGAAATTCAAGTCCATTGGAATTGCAGGCGTGGAAAATGAGGTAAAAGTATAAGTAGCCAGAGCAAATGAGGTTGCGGGATGTCTTCAGAACGTATTATGGCGAAACGAACACATATAAGACAAGTAATAAAGGCATAAAGGAAAATTAGACCTATACATCAGAGGTAAGGCCAGAAAGATCAAAAACGAAACAAGTCGTGGAGAGGGAAAATGATAATAATGAATAGATGTCACAGCTTACAATGGAATAGACTGAAAAAAATAGAAAAGGCAAATTTAAACACGAAGTAAGGTCGACCACGAGAAAGATCGACAACCTCATACCTCTTTTGTAGTTTTGTATGTATTTGTTGGTGACATATTGGGTTCCTAGAATTTAAGTTATTTAATACAGTTTTTTTTCTTCTTCTTCTTCTTCTTGTAGTAGGACGAGGTCCTGTCAGGTCTGTCATCTGCCCTCTTGTGACGCCGATGTCCAGCTATCGTACCAGCGTTTTCGGGGCCTACCGATTGGGCGTCTTGTGTCTGGTTTCTGTGTTTTGGCCCATTTGGCAATCCGTTCTGGAGCCATTCGTTCTACACGGTCTCTCCATTGTCGGCGTCTTGCTCTTACCCATCTAACGACATCTTGTACTCCCAGTTCTCTTAAGGTATCTGTGTTGGGTATTCTATCGTGGAGTGTGGTACCCTTTATTGTTCGTAATATCTTCAACTCTGCTGTTCTCATTTTTCTCTTTGTTTGTGTTGTGTCTGCCCTTGTTTCTGCGGCATAGGTTAGTATGGGTCTGATACAGGTCTTGTAGATTCGCGTTTTACTTTCTATGCTCATATATTTATTTCTCCATATAATGTCCCGTAAATATCCCGATATTCTAGTTGCTTTCTTGATCTGCTTACAGTTTGTTTTTATATAAACAAATTGAATGTTTAGTTTATTTTCCTTTCTTGGTCTACAAGACGCAAGCATCATTTGAAATTTGCCAAACGTGGTGTAACTGGTTGCAGAATTAAATCGCTTGTAAGAGCAAAGTTGCAGTATTTTGTAAATTTTGCGGATATTGATTTTTGGTTGTTCAGTTCGTTGAAAGGTTGTTTTGATGAGTGAATTTGTTAGCTGGTGTTTTTGAAATTGAGCTATTGTTGCACCTCGCTAGCTGTGACCCGATTTTACTCAAGAAGTCTAGTTACTGCTAATTTCAATCCCCTTTTTCTTTTGACTGTCAACTGATGTAGAATTTTTCATTGTGGATTTGATTGTAAATTTTTAAATTTGGCACCAAATTCTATATTTGCGGTGATATTTCCGACTGAGAATTTGACAATTGGAGAGGTAGTTACCTTGTTCTATTGGTCAGTGACCGTACTAGCGTGAAGATTTACTTCTCCAGATATTTTTGGAAAGCGGGATTTAGCCGGCCTGAAGGAGCCTTCCGCCGATTTCAAATATTTTGGAATATGAAATTGTTAATTGACTTCTAATAAGAAGTAGATGTAGGTTCCCTTCGTTAGATAAGAAGGTTTTGGACATAGAACCTCTATTGGGGTTTAAAACTTCGATTCAACGTCAAACTTCGACTCGTGGAACTACCTAGCCCGGGATAAGTAACTGAATGAACTTCTTTAATTAATTCCTAACCGCATTAAACGGATATCGTACTATTTGTATTCTCTGGACAAGTAGGAAGCCTTATGTGTAGTTGAAGGTTACAATAATTCATATTAGTTTGTCCTAAAATTTACTTCATTATTTTCTGAAAACCGACAAACTCATGAGTTTTGTAGGTAATTATTTTTAACCTGGGTTTTTTTTTCATAATTTCAAATATAGATCATTGTACTTTGTTTTTAACGAGTATTCCTAAAGATACCCAACCTATACGTTTCTCAGTTTAGGTTAAAAAATTGAGTGTCGCCCCATTTAGGAATTTGAAAGCATAGAAAATTTTCGTACTTCTTAAACACAAACAAATCTTGCAACGAACCCAGACAACACACATTAACATGACGAGTTTAGTCGGAGCCTAAACTGTGACCTTTTAGGTTACAAGATGATAGTACTATTATGGAAAGAAGAATGTCATTCCGAAATCGCTATATGTGTGACAATATGATTGAGCGACAATAAATAGTGAAGCAGCTCAACTAATTTTACCGTAAATCTACAGTAAATCAATATAATATGAGACAGATGTTATTTTCCCCTTTTCTAGATATTCAATTTGGATCCTATGACCTTATTAGTCGAAAAAACGATTTTTGCTATCTTGGGAGCACCTTCCAGTGTTTCTGTAAACAAGTATAATCTGTTATATACTATAACATATCGATGGGAAAATTAACTTGTTATGTTTGAAGATATCCAAGCATTCGTTTGCAACTTTTGACACGACCAAGCTTTTGATCAGCATCAAGTAATCGTAGTACTCACCTCCATAGCTTTTTCATAACTAACGTTCTACATAAACTATTCCATAACCATACTTTTATGGCGCGGATTTTATCAATCAATTTTGTCCATAATCCATAACTTTTCAATTTCTGTTGGTTTATTCTGGTACAAATTAAAAAAGTGATATTTTCAAAAACGCTAACGAATAATTTTCATTTATTTATTCCAACCGAATTGGCTCAATTATAAAATGTAGGTGTAGGTATTCTAGTTGAAAATTATCTATTAGTAACTGATTGCGTTTTTGTTTTCGCCAAATACAATATTCCGTATATTTGCGTTCCTGGTTTTAATAATATAGGATGCGATTAAAAATTCAAATTACATCAATGAATAAACATATTTTTAATGAAAATTTATCGAGAGCAGTGTTTATATATTTTTATGAATCTAATTTAACGTTCAACAATACCCCAAGAGGGATGTAGTGAAGATGAAGATAATTATTTACATTTCTATATTTGATAAATAATCAATTTGTTTGGAAATCCTCTCGATTCAGGAAAAAATGATGCAGAGGAATATTTTGAGAATTAATTTTATATTTTAATAGTATGTACGAGGGTGGTTCAAATATAAACTGGAATTTTTGACGCAAAAAATTTAGTAACGAAAAAGTCGCTGCACTGGATGTTGGACATGGCGGTAATTGCTAGAAAAATATCACTTTAGTAGAAAGTACACACTCTATACAGCATATGGTTCAAGTTTGAAGACGCCACGTTGTTTAGTATTTTTTTGGCAGCCATCAATAGTGACCGTTTCCAGTGGATTTGTAAACAAATTGGTCATTAGTTTTGTGATACAATTTTTTATTCGAAAAGCCTTAGCCCAATCAATATAAAAGCTGAACTAGATTGTACTCTGGGTGAGACTGCTACTTCGTTATCAATTGTATAATATCTGGTAGCAAAGTTTAAACGAGGCCGCAGGACCTTCGAAAACCAACATGGCACTAATGAGGTGACGTCTCCAGAAATATAGAAGAAAATCTAAAGTGGTACTAGATGATCATCGACTGAAAGTGCGCGAACTAGTAGACATAGTAGGCACTGAGGTACATCATATATTAATTGAGAAAGCTGGTTATCGCGTTTACTCATAATGGAACAAAAACGGCGTCGTGAAGATGTTTTGCAATATTTCATAGAAATAAAGCCGAATTTTTGCGCTGTTTCATAACTATGGAGGAAAGGTGGGCCCATCACTTCAAACCCGAATCAAAAGAACAATCAAAATTATGGATTGAAAAGGGAGAACCGGCTCCAAAGAAGGCAAAGACCGTTCCTTCGGCAGGCAAGGTCATGGCGTCGGTTTTTTGGGATGCGCGTGGGATAATTTTAATCTAACCTAACTCCGAGTATTATGCGAACTTATTGCAACGTTTGAGCGAATAAATCAAGCAAAAACGGCCGCATGTACCTAAAAAGAAAGTGTTGTTTCATTAAGAAAATGACCAGCTCACACATTGCCTCCTAATTCATCTTATTCGCCAGATCTAGCCTCCTCGGATTATTTCCTGTTCCCATAGTTAAATAAAAAATGTCTCGGTGGTCAAAGATTTGCCAACAATGAAGAGGTGATGTCGGTTTTTTTGAGGAGCTTGACGATTTTTTTTATATATAAAAAAGGGTATTGAACACATTGAACTTCGCTGGGAAAAGTGAATTGAGCTAGAACGAAATTACGTTGAAAAATAAAAATTTTTGTGTTTTCTTTGTTGCGCCAGATACTTTTGAGACTTATTTTCCCACTGTGAATTATTATTATAGTAACTTCCAAAAAACACGGCGAAACTTGTCTGTAGATCAACAGATAAAAACGACAAGCCGAGAGATTTTTACGAAAAAGGCATCCGAAATCTTCCGGAGAGGTGGCAAAAGGAAGTAACATGTGACGGAAACTATCTAGAAATGTAAAAAATGTAAAAAATTTTAACTCTGCAACTATAAAGATTTTTATAGCAAAGTTTTAGTCCATTTTTTAATCACCCTCGTAAATAGTTTGATCAAATTTGTCTCGGACTGTTGCATTTAAACAGCGCGTGTAAATATCTCAATTAATGTGACTTTGTCAGATGTTTTTTCACGATGCAAAATGTTTATTTGGCGATATATATTAAATTGAGAAATTGTTTATTTGAAAATACGGCTACGAATTTGTTGAAAATGTTTTGTCTAGTCTACTTTACCTCAAACATAAGTATTTGAGTGCCATAAAGCATTCAATGCCGGTAGTTAAGCCGTCAAATAACTTACCTCATAAGAGATTCGCCCATCGACCATTGTTATAGACGATAATATCGAAAAAGTTGAAAAAATGGTGCGTGAAAATCGACGTATTGTTTTTCGATAGCCGTCTCTTATACATGGACCTAAGATATTTTGGTTGATGGTTTGGGCAACCGACCTTAATCAGCAAAAACAACGTCGTGTTGAGGTCGCAAAAAATGCTTAAAAACATCATCAAACGCATAATTATTGGTGACGAGATATGGGAATATCACGTTGAAATTGTCCAACAATCTAGTAAATGACAATCCAGTCCAAACCAACGTGATGCTCATCGTTTACTTCAATTAACGTGGTGTGGTTCATATGAATTCATTTCTAAAGGTCAACAGTTAATAAAGAGTATTACTTTGGGGTTTTGAAAGATATACGTGAAGGACTGGAATTTTGGACATATCAATTATCCACCACCATAATGCGCTGTTACATTCTAGCTTGATTGTAACTAGTTTGGCCACCGTATTCGCCTAATTTGGTTACTTGTGACTTTTTCCTCCTTTCGAAACTCACAAATTCGCGTTGAGGAACGAGTTATGAGTTTATTGGAGCCATTAAAAGTAACTATGACTATGATTCGTTATATTAAATGAGTATTTGTGTATTTTGAAAATTTTTCAGAACGATTTTATTGCCATTTCGGGAATATAACCAGTGCTCGAATAAATTTCAAAATGTATATAACCATATATTCGCGATCCCTTATACAACCAGACGTAAGCCATAAAATGGCAACCCTCATAGTTGATTGAATTTTCTATCATCCCTTGGACCTGTACGTGTTCGATGTGTGTGGGGGACACTTGCTCATAAAATTTCCTCCTACCAGTGTTGCACATTTAGTCCCAGTCCGAATTAAAGAATAAAATTAAACGTTCGTTGACCTTTTGAACAATTGTTAGTAAAAGGGTGATAGAAGGGAGAGGCGTTGTCAATGCCCGTTACGCGTTCATCGTATTCGTTTGCCAAACAGGCCATTTAGAACACAAAAAATATAGAAAAATATCTCAAAATCTAATATAAATGTATTTTTTTAACAAAATTTTGATTTTCAAGTGATTATTTCTACGAACCGGCCTATTACTACTTATCTTTCTGGATTCTCAACTGTTTTCGTATGCTGATCTCTATTTGGGGTGCAAGAACTGATTGCGATCGTATGCAAATGTTGATATATTTATATAGGGTGGTAGTTGTAAGGGAAACTATCTCTACATTATCAAGGGACATTCAGGGCTTATATTTAATTCCAGTTTGAATGAAATTCTACTGGGAATCCCTTTGGTTCAGAACCATAAGAATATGTAAATGAAAAAAAGATAAACTGTATTTAAACATTAGATATATAGGGTTCGGTTAACAACAGATTTAGCTATATACACGGGGATCTCTTTATTTTCGTACTGCTCTCATTTATCATTTACCAAAAATTAGCGATAATCTTAACTGTTCTCCAGCAACTTCAACCCAACGTACAGTACAGTAGAGCAACAATAACCTTCGCGAATTGAGCTCGTTAAAGCCCTGGTAGATCTCCGACACCAAATGACTCTCCAGTTAGAATGGATGCAAGAGCGAGTGGCCTTGCTCATCATAAGAAGTTTGCACCAATTTTGGCACGGAGAAGAAGGTCATCTCCTATTGACGAGGACCTCCCGAAGACGACGACAACATGGCGCCCAATGATTGGAATCAACCAACTCCTGAAGGAAAAGGAAAACGTCACCCTTATACCACTGAGCTTGACGGAGGGTTCCCACGAAAAATGGATCCACCAGACTCAAATCCGATAACATCTATCCGACGGAGAGATTTCGTGGAATTGGTCGGTTCGATAAGGAAGCCAGAGACGCGGAATAACATAAGTACGTCACCGAAACAATCCTACAGGAGTCTGGTTCACTTCGTCGAACAATAACCTTCTCTAATTAAGCTCCTCAAAACAACAGATCACTCTTTAGTTAGAATGGAGGCAAGAGCAAGTGGCTTTAATCATCACCCATTTTGGCACGGAGAAGGGGGTCATATCCTATTGACGAGGTCCTCCCGAAGACGACGACGACGACATGGCGCCCAACGTATGGGATCATACAACTCCTGAAGGAGAGAAAACGTCACCCCTATTGCACTGAGCTTGCCGAAGGGTTCCAACCCTACGAAAAAAGGGCCAACCAGGCTCAAATCCGAAGATTATTCCGACGGGGGGATGTCGTGGAATTAGCAGTCTGGTTTCGCTTCTCGAATTGAGCTCGTTAAAAGTCAGACATCGTCCCTGGAAGACCTCCAACACCAGATGACTCTTTAGTTAGAATGGATGCAAGAGCGAGTGTTCCCGAAGATGACGACGATAAAGGCATTTTGGCCTTGGTTTGAATAAATAGTAATCTAACGTTGCAAGGTCCGGACTAAACGATGTCCACCGATGTCTCGGTATTGATAGCTCGACCATCCGGAATGATTTCAAAGTACACTAATCCTTCAAACACCAGATACAGAACAAGACTTTCCGCTCGAATAGACTTGTCTTTGCGTCTGGTTTTGGAGAGGAAAAAAGATGTGGGTGCTTGACAATCATATAAATAGCGATATAAATAACAAATTATATTAATAACACGTGTATAGAAACTGGAGGATCTACTGAAAATTTTAGTATTAATAAAAAATATTGAGAACCAGTTAATAATAGTAAACCATTTAAGGAACGATTCAATTTAAAATTTTGGGGAAAAGGATAATCAAACTTCAGACTAACCATCAATTTTAACAATGCGTTTCACGTTACCTCTACAAACTGAAGATCTAAAAAATTGCCGACTACCTGTACATACCCATTCATCTAAAAATTCATCAGTTATAAATTGAAGGTACCCTCCTCTTTCTAATTTGATATATAATGTTACCGAAGCAGTGCCGCCATTTCAAACAGTGAGTTTGAGTATCTTTACTTTCATTAGGAAATTAGTAAGACACGTTATTTTGCTAGAAAACCATATAAACATTATTAGTAATAATCATAAATTATATTATTACTATTTATCAATACGAAAAGCACCATACAAAATCCAGAATATATCATAGAATCAGCAAATCAGTTATAAGTTTAAGCGTTCCCAGCATCGAATATTTTCGGCCTTCGCTTAACAATGGCCGTACCTCCCATACAGAAATTATCAGAAAGCAGGCAACGTTGAAATCAAAATTTGCGAAAATATGTTGACAAATCTAACATAAGCAATTTGGTGAAGTTTTTTGATTGAAGTTATTGCGCTTATGGATAGACAGAAGAGTAGATTTCCTAAATATACAACTCAAAATATGGCATAACGTCATCATACATGACTTGGTTCTTAAAAATGGACCGTCTAAGGAGTGCTTAGCTTTCTAAATATAGCAAATGAAATATGGCCTAGAACATACTAAAACATTCTTGGAAATATATCGAATGAGCTCAAAACAGCGGAGGTCATAGAACCAGGAGCTCTGACCTTCATAAAATCACACGATTGAAGCTTTAGCTCTTAAATAACAGATTGATCATTCCAAATAAGTGGTTTGAAGAGTTTGGAGGGATTATTGGTCCGATCTTTTTTCCCACCGTCCATACTGGATGCTGTCTCTTACAGCTGAGCATTGTTGTAACCTTTTGCTTTGTTGTAAATAGAGAATTTAAAGAAACCAAGTCATAGTCTTGGAAAAATCAATGGTTAGGAGAGAATAAGACAAAGAGAGGAGAAACCCGATTCACATTTGATATAAAACTCCAAGTGCACCACACTGTATGCGATATAGTATACATCTGGCCACCAAGATTACCGGATCTCTCTCCAATTGAACATTTCTGGGACGTGAGCAGCCTTAACTTGGAATTTATTATTCCGTCGAGATTAAAACCGACTACATATCACAGATTATTATCTAGTGTAGCTGAAAATTTGTGTGCGTGAGTTATGCCCTACATTACCGTTTCTTTTTTCGTGGTTTTTGACTTGGTTGTTACGCCACTGGTCAGTGGCGCCGCCATATTTATTTTAAAGTCTCGCCCATCCTACTTAGAGCTGCGGGCTGTTTCCGTCTGTGAAAATGTTAACCTATTTTTTTGCTATAACCTATATTTATAATCTAATTTCTTCAACCATTATCAAGTCAAGTCAACAACCCCCCCATTAAATTGAAAATATAAATGTGACAACCGATGGTTAGGGTCAAAATAATCGATGCAAATTGTTAACAGACTTGAAATTGAATTGAAGCAAGATGATTGTGTTATCAAGAAACCAGAAAACGTATAAAGTAGGGTTGCCAACTTCAAATTTAAAAAAACAGGATTTGAAGTTGGAAAAACCAGGACAATTCACTTTAAAAACAGGACGCATTAATAGAGTTGCAATAGTTAAATAAATATCTAGTGAAAACAGGTGAAATAAAATTCTAGTAATTAAAATAATAACACTTTTTAATAATAATATTTGATTAAAATTATACAAGTTGAAAAATGGTTATTAAAATTTAAAACAAACGCTTTGGTTTGTAACAAACTTTTGAAACTTACCCATACAGGAAACCCCAGAGTTGACAAAGGGGCCAAGCCTGGGAAGCCTAGCTACTTAACTCAGCTTCGGCCATACTAATAATTACCCAGACTCGGACCAAGGTTGGTTGACCCAGCTTGGACCAAGGTTAACCAGAAGTGGCATAACTTCTGGTTAACCCAGTCTTGGCCATGCATTGGAGGCCCAAGCTTCGGCTTTTTTTATTATGGGTCTGATCAATCCGATCTCTAGTTTAATCAGTGTATGTGTTTCTTATCAAATTTTTTATTATTGATAACTCAATTGTGAACGTGTAAAGCTTAAATAATTTAAATGTGGACATCAGCGCTGTAAGTGAGGTTAACGATAGTGGTACAGTAAGAGTAAGATTAAATATGAAAATTTATGTTTGCTTATTATTAAAATCAAAAAAATTATATTGAATAAAAGATTAATAACGATAAAGAAGAAAAAGTTATGTAATTAATAAGTTTTGGTATTTCTGTCCTGGCATTTAAGCTTGGCCCAGTCTTGGCGACCAAGCTTGGTCCATCGTTATCATTCCAGAGTTTTACCAAGACTGGGCCAAGCCTGGCTTACAAGCTTGGCCCAGAGTTCTACATGGTTGGGCCAAGCTTCGGCCCTTGGAGCTTTCCTCTATGGGTAGGTAAGTTATAGACTATAACTATTAGATATTAGATACTATAGTTACAACTAAATAGTAATCTGATTGCATAGCTAGCTCTGTATGTCTAATGCAAGATTTGAGAAGAGGCGCGCGAATTTTAAAATTCGAAAACCCAGGACGGTGCTTAAAAATTATTCAGGACGTCCCGGGACACTACAAAAACTAGGACAAGTCCTGGGAAACGGGACGGTTGGCAAACCTAGTATAAAGCAACATTAAAAATTTAAAAAAATATACAGAAAATGAAAAAAAAAGTGTGTCTTGAACGGAACTGTGAAATTTTGTACTTGTATCAAATTATTTCACCCGCGTAAAGTTATCCGCAGATTTCTACCACGAATATTATCTAATAAAATAAACTGAATTTATGAAAAATATGTTAATAGAAATAAATGAAATAATGACATTACAATAGGCTACATAATTTTACTACAAAAAATTTAAGATTTTTGTCGATAAAGAATTTTTAATCATGTGTTTTTCTACATATTTCACAATTCTGACCTAAAATATAAAATATTATTTAACTATTTCAAAGCAAACCTAATCAATAGTTATTTATGCAACAAGTGAATAAAATAATACTTTTTTTACGAGTAGAACTTTACTTTACTCACGAGTTTCATACAAAAAATTTTCTACGTCCGTAGAATTCGACAAAACTCTTATTAATTTTTATTTTGTAATAGTAATATTAAAAGTAAAACTGTCAGCATTATTAAATTGAAGTAAAGAAGAAGTTACATTACCATTGGTACTTGAATTGGCAATTTATAATGAGTTCAAAGAAAATAACACCGTTTATAGTTGTATTAGTACTTATTGGAGTGTTGGTAGTATCGTGAATATTTACAATGTTGCTTGAGGTCGAACTAGTTGTTCCCTTTAAAATTTTCACTGCGGAATCCATTTTGTTTTTTATTGAATCGTCTACGTAACCCTCCGCAACTGTGTTGGATTTCCACCCGCCTTCTTTAGTTGGTCTCTAATAGAGACGCCGCAAAAAAATCTATTTTTTGATAAAATTGGATATCATCATATCGTTATATAAGTTAGAGATGGATTTGATTCCTCTTCTTCATTTTCTTCGGGTCTCCGTTTGTTACAACAGTTTCGACATAATTTTATAAACTCTCATTTTGATATTTTTACGTTTATATTATTTTGTTGTATACATTAGAATTTTTATATTAATTTGATGTAATAACAGCACTTCCTGTAGTCCCGGTATACACCAAAAACCAGTTCCTTTTATTTATTACAAAATAATTACCGTTATATTACCAGTCCAAAATTCCAAATCAATAAAAAAAAACGTCCATTTCCAACGTAAACGTCTCATTAATAATTCAAAATTATTTTATGAAATAAGCACTAAATCCAGATGCAAATCAGACACTTCCTTTTGAAAATCGACAATACTTCTTATGTCCCTGAAGAAAGACAGGAATTTCGAGTTTTGATTCGCTATCAACACCCAAACATTTGACCATAAATGAATTCGGTTCGGTATATGTATATATGTGTCTAAACAAGATATTAATACTGGTTTTTATTATTTGCATTTTAACGGCAACGGGCCTTCCATGTGTATAGTATAATTATTAAAATGAATACTCGGTCATGTACGTAAAATCACATAACCGTAGAAGAAGGGAATGTTTTTGATACATATATATATAATTCCAATTTCATAGTTTCCCATGACCAAGCTCGCTATTTCCAATATAACGGAAAGCCATGACATTAGATTATGTTCTACCAAGTTTGAGGTTATAATTAGCATCAATATCTTTAGCACTGTTGTCATATATCCGAGTTTGTACTCGATAAACATTCAGTTATATCTGTAATATATAAAGGATGTCCCGTAAATTATATTATTGAGAAATATATAAAATAATCTACTTCTACTTAAAATGAGATATTTTTCTTTAAATTTACTACTTAAGAGGTACACTGTTTGTTGTTTGTTTTGTTCCTATACAATTTTTTCAAATCGTACGTGTTTTTATATCGCTGGTAATCAAAAATGTATTTAAATACAATTATTTTGATCTACCAAGTTTGAGGTTATAATTAGCATCAGTATATTCAACATTGTTGTCATATATCCGAGTTTGTACTCGATAAACATTCAGTTATATCTGTAATATATAAAGGATGTCCCGTAAATTATATTATTGAGAAATATATAAAATAATCTACTTCTACTTAAAATGAGATATTTTTCTTTAAATTTACTACTTAAGAGGTACACTGTTTGTTGTTTGTTTTGTTCCTATACAATTTTTTCAAATCGTACGTGTTTTTATATCGCTGGTAATCAAAAATGTATTTAAATACAATTATTTTGATCTACCAAGTTTGAGGTTATAATTAGCATCAATATATTCAACATTGTTGTCATATATCCGAGTTTGTACTCGATAAACATTCAGTTATATCTGTAATATATAAAGGATGTCCCGTAAATTATATTATTGAGAAATATATTAAATAATATACTTCTACTTAAAATGAGATATTTTTCTTTAAATTTACTATTTAAGAGGTACACTGTTGAAATGAAAATTCTGATTTGTTCGAACTTAATTTTCAAATAATGTTTTTACTACACACGGTATAAATAGATGTATTGCGATTTTTTGAAAAAAATAACTAATTAGGAAATAAAAATACACTTTTATGCTCAAAAGAATGACAACCCAGTAAATATTAAATTAAAAATTAATATATCTAATAGTTTGTGAAAATAGTTCTTAATAATATTCTATTTTTGTCTGTTTTAACATAAACTAACGTTTTCTATATAATCTATATCCATGTTTACTCAGATTTATTGGAAAATACGATTTCTATCGATATATATTCATCGATAACTATCGATTTTTTAACAATATTTAAACGTTTCTAAATTCATATTTATCGATATTTATCAGTAAATATCGATAACAATCGATTTCTATTGATATCTGAACATTTATAAATATATCTTTCGATTTCTACTGAAGTTTATTGAAGTTCAATGATATTTATTGAACACTATCGATTGCTACCTAATTAAGATCGACAACTATCGATTTATATTGATATCTATTAAAATCTATCATAATCTATCCATTTTTATCGATAATTATCGATTTCAATTAATTTTGTACATATTTATTTATATAATAATCAAAATATTTTCAAATTTAACTATTACTAAACATATATATTTGAAAACTATCGATTCCCATCGAATATTAAACTATTTTTAACAATAGTTAACAAAAACTCTCGATCTACATCCATATTATTAAATAATGATCATTATCTATCGATAACAGTCGATTTCTATCTAATATTCATCGATAACTATCGATTTTTATTCATACCTATCAAAAGGATTTCTATTGAAACTTTACGTGGATTAATGTATTAATCCATGTAAAGTTTGAGTGACTTGAGTTACGAGGTATATACACAAAGTAACTTTCGTTTGGTTTTGTATAAAACAACGTGTACCGATACAGAAAAAAAATATGAATTGATTGTCTGACCTCATGCCAAGAAATCAATTTGCATTTTTTGTCCCAAAAATTTGATGCACATGTGTTTCTGAGATTTCAAAATTTGCTCAAATTTCGTTGATTTTCGCTTCGATTTTTGTATTGTTAAATCAAAATTTTTGGTGCCCAATGTGAGCAAAGTTTTAGAAATTTCCGTTTTTTAGTAACAATTTCATGAATTAACGAGAAAAATTATTGTAAAACTACGATTTTGCTTTAGCTTCTCGTCAATTACGTGAATTAGTTAATCAGTAACCAAAGATGAATATTTGCTATAACTTGGTTTAACTTTTCTGAATTTAGTAAACGAATCACGATTTCACAAGACAAGATACTTGGGAGAAATGTCTTTTTCTACTAAAACGTGAAAATCCTATAATGTAGATAACTATATTATTTAGATAAAACCATCCTAAAAAGTTTATTATGTTCCGTAGTTTTAGGTTAAGTGCATTTTTAGCTATTTAGTTTTGGTCCTGTCAAAAGATAAAAAAGAAGAAGAGAAAAGAGTGATAAAAAACATGGTAGCTTGTAAACCTCATAATGAAAGTACCAATAAATAGAACTACTAGTAGTATAGTTTTAATAAGACATATAGAAACAACGAAACATATTAGGCCTTTGATTACCATTTACCAACATTGAACATTCATTCAAATTTATAATGACACCCTTTTTAAATTACAAATTTCTACGGCACTGTTAATGTACAACCGATAGATTCAGTTCAGGTTCGTAGTATTCGTTTCGTATGCATACAACGCGAACGATGGGGGCAACTGTTTTATGTGTATCTCTGTGTATGTGTATGATTGTTGTTATGTTATAAATATTATTTCATCCTTCATCTGTTTCGCCAGCGCAGATGTGATTTGGATCGGTCACGATGTAACTAACCACTGGACAAGTGCAAGTCCAGATTTATAGATAATGGTAAACGTGATTTGGATTATTTCGCCTTTTTAGTACGGGTTTCGACCGTATTTGGCGGAATAACATGTACCATTTGAGGATAATGGACGTATTTCCATACCTGTAAACCGATGGAATATTTAAAACATTATAGAATACTTTTTCAAAATACTACGTATACAAACAGTAATAGATATTTAAATTACGTTGAGCTATCATGATGTACGAGGTACAGCTAATGATTTGTGTTGTGTTGTGACACAACACAAATCAAAAACAGAACGGAGGCTGTTTACGGCGACTTGTGTCAATTTCAACCCACCTGCGGGAGGTGCTGAGATAGAAGACAACAGACCGGCATTTCCAAAACTAAGGATCCTACATGTGAGCATTTAAATATGACAAAAATTAGTGCAAGTTGGGTGTTTAGAATTCTCAGCGCAATACAAAAGCATCGTCAGTATGGTTTGAGCGAACAAAGTGGAATCCAATCAATTGTAAAAGATTCTAAAACAGATTCCACGGAATCGTATCAAAACAAAATTGTTTTGCGAGATTATAAGTTTACTCACAAACAAACAACGAAGTTAAGTACATTTGGGACACGCTGTATAAAATAAATCGCTATATACGTGTGGGCTGTTAATTATTAAATGAACGTCCCACATACTGCAGGTACGTTTTTCGAGCTAAACGAACGCACGCACCCATCTTGCACAATGTATGACTTTTATGTTAGTTTTTGTTAGCTAACGAACAACGTAGAATTCTGGCTTCATTTTATGTTTTCGGAATAACCGGGAAAGCAGACATGTTATGGCTTCGAACTCGAATAAAAGTAACTTGTTATAACGATGTAGCTGATACTAGTTGGAAATGTTTATGAAAAGGTGAAAAGGACTTGTTTGAGGATACATTGAAATCGATTTGAATGATAGGAAAGTTAAGAAAACGTTTCACAGTTTCGTATTCAAAGTTTTTAATTCTCGCAAAAACTTGAACTATTGGACTGTGTTTTTGGACGAGATTGAATGCGTTTTGATGCGTAGTTGGATTTGAAGCATCAAATATGGACGATGTGAACATTGAATTGTTTATTTCACAAGTTTCAAATAAGTAGCCAAAAGTGTCACATGAATTGAGAACGTATCAAAATAAATTGATTAGTGTTATAAGAACAAGTAAATCAAGTATTATAATTATCTTTTGTGAACAATTAGGTCATTTTGACACCAAAGCAGCGCAACCGGGACACGATTTAGACAGTTCAATGAACAAAGACATCAAGTGGGAAAAGACAGACAATTTTTCGAACTGGTAGTGAAAGTCAGACTTCACGTGGTAAAGATAATATACAAAGTGTCCCACGACTAGTTAAAACTATCTGTATATATGACAAAATACTTATAGTAAAATTATGAAAATTTCTACGTTTGGGTTTTCGGATAAGATCTTTTCAACTAAAATATTCTCAAAGATGGCCGACTTCCGGTTCTACCGAAAGTTGACTGTAACTTTGTTATTTTAAATAGAACATCCTGTATATTAATACATTTTTGAAATCTACAAGAAATTTTAGTATACTTTTGTCTAGATACTTTTTTCGAAAAATGTATACTTCTTGAGTTATCAATTTTTTTTTTAAAAAATTTGACCGTTGCAGACCCTTATAAATTATTTTTTTACCATGATACCCTTAAATATATGAAAATGGTTTCTGTTCGGTTGCTTTTAGCAAGGTCAGACGTATTCGAATCTATGTTGGAAAATTTTTCATTTTATACAGGGTTTGTATAAAAAGTGTTCAAAGTTTAACTTCATAAACATCAAATTTCTTTATTTTTTTATATAGAACCACCCGGTTTTTTTTTATTTTAATGCATTAAGGGGTAGAAAATAAGGTAAATTTATGTATACTTTGCTAATTTGCAGTAAATTTATAGAGATGCAGGTGTGGTCTTAATTTTATTTTTACCCGTTGATAAAAGCACTAAGAAATAAAAAAATATTTTTTTCTATCTACTAATCCTATTCCAACTTTTAGTCGTTTTCGAGATATTTGAGGTTTTAAATTATTGTTGTATTTTTTATGTATACTTTTAGTAGGCTTTGTAAAAACTTAGTTAACTGTCATTAGTCAATAATTGTTGATTATATTAAAAGCAAATTCACAGAAAACATTTAATATCTGGATAACGGTAAGGTTTAGGTATAGGAAAGTATTCATGAATATGTCGTATTTTTTACCACTGCATTAAAATAGAAAAAACCGGGTGGTTCTATTTAAAAAAATAAATAAATTTGATATTTATGAAGTTAAACTTTGAACACTTTTTATACACACCCTGTATAAATTGAAGAATTTTTCCACATAGATTCAAATACGTTCGCCCTTGCGAAAAGCAACCGAACAGAAACTATTTTCATATCTTTAAGGGTATCATCGTAAAAAAATAATTTATAAGGGTCTGTAACAGTCAAATTTTTTATAAAAAAATTAATAACTAAGAAAGTATGCATTTTTCAAAGAAAGTTTTTATACAAAAGTTTACTAAAATTTTACGTAGATTTCAGAAATGTATTAATATACAGGGTGTTCCATTTAAAATGACAAAGGTAAATCAACTTCCGGTAGAACCGGTAGAACCCAAACGTAGAAATTTTCATGATTTTACTATAAGTATGTTGCCATATACAGATAGTTTCAACTCGTCGTAGGACACCCTGTATATAAAGAACCCTGTATAGAAATTTTATTTTCAGCATTGTTGCCACACCAACATTATTGTGACTTGATATCAAATAATCAGCAAACGCACAGGCTGGATGTATCCGTGGCCGGTGCGTTGGTGGGTATACGATATATAAGGTTTGTATGAAAAGTTTCCAACCTCAGTCTGAATATCACCAAACAGTACTGGACGGCCGTCAGATTAAGATTAAAGAGATAGAAGAAGTTATCCGAATATCACAAGAAGGTTTTTGCTTAATATTGACTGAAGAATTAAGCATATGTGAGGTATCCGGACGTTGGGCGCTGCATTTGCTCACTTTAGACCAAAAGCGCATCCGAATGAATGTTTTTAGGCTTTTTCCATCGATTCGCAACTATAGATGAAGGCTAGATCCACTAGTTTACTTCTGACCCGAAAAAATAGTCAAGACAATAGAATGTAAGGGGCAAACCGTCTCCAAAAATAGCTTCATCGACGGAAAAAGTAATGGCGACGTTTTTTTCGGATAGTTATGAGTTTGTGTTCAAAGAAAGTACTTTTCCAACAGGACATCACAATTTTTTTTTATTACTTTTCCATTTTCTTGGAATTTCGTCCTGGTTTCTACAAAATACAAAATTAATAGAAATTTTGATTTTAATTTTTTTTTGCTTTTTACAAATTATGATAAGGTAAATGTATGGTTTTTATCTCAGTTATCAATTATTTATTTTGACTCAGGAATAGATTAAACGGTAATAATCATTTGTGATGAAAAATATAGAAAAATAATAATTGATAAAATATATTATGAATGGGAATGCACGAGTATATTATTTTTATTTCATCTAGTCGACCTTGTCATTTATGCAGATAAACATATGATCTCGATAAACAACTATATTTATATTAATGGTAACACCTTCGAATTCAGTATTTCCACCAAACGTTTATGTGGGCATAAAAAAATGCAACATTTGTCATACTTTCGAAAAAAACACATTTATAAATACAATTGGTGCGTCTTAATAACGACGTTGAATGACATTCGAATTAAAAATAGTCCAAGTTTGAACTATTAATTTAAAACATCTATTTTTGTGCAATTTACTGCACGTCTCTAGCACTCATAATACGGTTGATATAAGTTGTTGCTTATTATTGCCCTTATTTATTCTTGCAACGCGCAAATCGCTTGCTTACGTCACCAGCGCCGATCGGTATTCGCCCGACAAGCTACGGCAGGAACCACACCACGTTTTACTATCCTACCGCGTCGTATTAGGTACAGTAGAACCTCAATAAGGTGAAAACAAAGAGAAACTCTTAAGTTATAGAGGTTTTTACTTACTGATGGTTTATATTTTTACTTACAGATATTCGATTATGAGTTTTGTTTAGGACTAAGATAGAAGAGGTTAATTAATGTAAATGAAACTTTGAAATCTGAATATGTTCGAGTAAATACACATTTTATTCTACATTAAAAAGTGACTTAACAAACTTCTACAATGTTTAAACCATGTAAGCAAGGATTGTTCTAAAGTAGGGAATTTCTTGCTCCTTCAATAATACAGCTACTGATACATACGTACAAATAAGTTACTGTACTTAGATTTTACCTTATTGATAGATGATCGAGGTTAGAAATATCGTTGTCATTACAACTTTGAGTTACTGAGGTGCGACGCCCAAATTATTCGTTTAAGTTATAGAGGGTCCGTATTTTACGTAGAAGTTTATCATCTATTTTCGTTTGTAGCAAATCCGAATTAAAACAATGGGTCTGAAAACGATGTTGGGTTTAAATTTTTAAATGATTGTAACAGAAATTTGGCAATTTACCGCACGTCTCTAGCACTCGTAATAAGGCTGATATAAATTGTTTATAGTATAATTTTACTACGCTTTCATTTCTATTTGCAACGCACAAATCGCTTGCTTACGTCACCAGCGCCGATCGGGAACTTATCGACTCTGTTCCTATCCATTCTAATACTATATTGAAGTAGATAACATTTTTAAAATGTTAAATTCGTTCATGATTTCTATTGAGAGTATCGTAAGCTGTTTAGGAATATCCAAAGGCCATTGAATAAGTACCTTTACCCAAAATGATCTTCCTGTCTAAAATAAGAAAATCTTTTCGGACCTGAAAACTATAATTCAGAAGCCGATGTTAGCGGTATATTTGAGAAAATACGTGGCCCCGAGGCTTTCGTCTCGTTTTTGGAAGTCTTTAAAAAAATAGATTAAGTGTTATTAAACTCAACGATGGCCAAGAAGATTGGCTTCTGTGGTTCTGTGGGCTGGCTGTTTCGTTTGTATCGGCAAACTGCCTCGGAGTATGGTATCATGTGTTAATAATTTTTTGTGGTCCGTTTGATGCTAATCGGGGAATTTTTTCTAGTCTGATTCGTTCTCAATTAACTACAGTAAAAACATTTATTATTATGGTGAAGGGATATAAAAGTTTAGTATTGTATTATGGCAATACAAACAAAGTTAATCTTTACGATCATAGTATGTATCATGTATATGGTACATCAAGTATCATTTTCTGCTAATTCGTTTGTTTAGCTTCTATGATAAAAGAAATACCAATTTTAAATTGCTTATAAATTATAAGACTGATATTGCGTGAGGTAGCAGGCATAGTAGACACTCCAATAAGTGCAGTACATCGAATATTAAGCTCTGCCCAAGAAGGGTGCCTCGTTCCATCTGCAGGCAAGGTCACGGCGTTGTTTTTTTTTGGGATGTGCGATAATTTTCATCAACTGACAAGGACCTGGAAGGAAGGTATTGCACAGATTCTGGACGCATTGGTGAATTCCGACCCCAAAGGAGACAAAGATCGTTCCATCTGCAGGCAAGGTAACGGCGTCGTTTTTTTTTGGGATGTGCGATAATTTTCATCGACTGACAAGGACCTGGAAGGATGGTATTGCACAGATTCTGGACCCATTGGTGAATTCCGATCCCAAAGGAGACAAAGACCGTTTCATCTGCAGGCAAGGTCACGGCGTCGTTTTTTTTTGGGATGTGCGATAATTTTCATCGACTGACAAGGACCTGGAAGGAAGGTATTGCACAGATTCTGGACCCATTGGTGAATTCCGATCCCAAAGGAGACAAAGATCGTTCCATCTGCAGGCAAGGTCACGGCGTCGTTGTTTTTTGGGATGTGCGATAATTTTCATCGACTGACAAGGACCTGGAAGGAAGGTATTGCACAGATTCTGGACGCATTGGTGAATTCCGACCCCAAAGGAGACAAAGACCGTTCCATCTGCAGGCAAGGTAACGGCGTCGTTTTTTTTTGGGATGTGCGATAATTTTCATCAACTGACAAGGACCTGGAAGGAAGGTATTGCACAGATTCTGGACCCATTGGTGAATTCCGATCCCAAAGGAGACAAAGATCATTCCATCTGCAGGCAAGGTCACGGCGTCGTTTTTTTTGGGATGTGCGATAATTTTCATCGACTGACAAGGACCTGGAAGGAAGGGATTGCACAGATTCTGGACCCATTGGTGAATTCCGATCCCAATCTGGCGTGCCCTTGTTGCCGGAGTGGCCGGGCAGCCGGACAAGATGGTTCTTCCAACTATCACTCGCTGGTTTTTGAAGGAGTTTCTTACACTTCAGTACAAACCTATAAATTTGGTTTCTAAGCGTGATTCTGCTTTAAACAAGTTAATTTTATGGTTAATAACTCAAAATTTGATACTAAAATCCAACTTTTGTTTCAATTAATTAGGGTCAAATAGTTAATTAAATGAAATTACAGATATAGCATACCTTATAAATATTTCTGTATGTAGTTAAATAAAAACCAATCTAAATGATCTTTATGTCTGATTTTCTGTGTCTAATTTTTAATATATTATACCAAATAGTCAATGTCAATCAATACAGTCCAAATTCCCGTCTCGCCGGCGTAACATACACGCCCATAGTTTTAATTAAGAAACCGTCAGTCGGAACATAAATCACGACGGTTTTGTTATGAAGTGCGTCTGGTTGGTTCGTTCGGAGCCCAAAAGGCAAGAAAATTTAAACTTGCATGCGATTTTGATTAATTTCTTTCTGTGTAACTGACTCGTTCTCTCACTAGCTGTGATTGATGCTTCGTTTTTTAATTCAGTTTTTATTAAAAATGTATTTCATTTTTCATCGGAAAACGATCGTTACTAATATCGAACAGCTTTGGTTTGAGAAGAAAATAGACGAAATTGTACCTAATATACTAAAATATATTTAAAATATCAATAAACATATTGAGAAGAGGTATCTGTAGTTTCTAGAAAAAAAAAATAAACGGAAGGCGATGATTAGAATAATTGTATACGGCCGAGCGCCCTCTACACGAGCTGCTACATCAACCGTCAAAATTTAAACAGGTGACAGGAACACGCGCTTTTTTTATCAACTTTATCACAGTAAACGGTTTATTTGCTTAATATTTAAACAAGAAATCGTTATATTTAAGCGAAAATTAACGGCATTTAGAATACTAACTTTCAATAACTAACTACTTATCAAATTTTATTTATATACCCAGAGAAAGAGAAGAAAATCGATTGATATCACTACATAAAAAAGAAGATGACCTAATGTGCGAAAACTATAGAGAAATGTGTTTATCGTTAGTTGGCTTGAGAATCATTAGGACAAAGACGATGAAATAGTTGGATTTCCACCTTTCTCTCACCGTACACCATACACCACACACCATAACTCAAAAATTTACCAAGATTACCGCAATAGTAACTATTTATATGACTTAGATTTGAGATGAAGTTTTAAGTTTTCTAGCACCAATGGTTCGATGAAGGATATTTCCAAATTTTTTGACTTATGACACTATTGAGTGGAGGTGCGATATGACGTTCATCGATTTGAACGCCGCATTCGATTAAATAGATAGAAAAGTGGTATGGGATGAGATGATAGAGAAATAAAAGAGAAGAACTATAAATTGGAGACAATAATTGGCTACAGAAACCTAGAAACCGGTAAAAATAGATACATCCGTATATGCAGACGCAAATGCGATAACTGAAACGTCGAATAATAATTACTTGATAAGAGATATCAAAAAATGATTTTGTTAAAATATTTTTATCTATGTTATTACCAAACTAGGATTAAAAACTTTGTACCTAACAAAGAAGAGCATCAAGAAAACAGGGACTGCATTCTTACGTGAATCAAATACCATAAAAAAATAACTATTAGTTATAGTCAATTCGTCTAGATGAAAAAGCAAATTTCATCACATAAAACGAATGAATTACGAAGCTCTTTCGAATGCGATGTCTAACGTGTCTGCAAACAAACCTGTATAGCCGTCACTTTTGTTTTTTACATAGAGCAACGGATTGTTGTGAAATCTCACATGAAACTTGGAAAAACTGCAACTGAAACACGTAATTTATAGAAACAAGTGTATAGCAATGAATGTTTGTCGTTTCCACGTGGTTTTCAGTGGGAAAAGATGGTCGAGAAGCAGTTGAAACTGATGAATACCTCGTAATAATGATCGATCGAATTGACAAAGAATATGTGCGGAAAATTTTAACATTAGAAAACTGTGTGTACAAAATTGGGGCCTAGTTCCTTAGTGTCTGTCAAGAGGTTTTTAGCAAAGTACAGCATCCCACTTTATTAACCGAATCTTGCACCGTGCGACTTCTGCCTCTTTTCTAAGGAACAAGATTTGAGTCTGTTGAAGAGTTTTGAAGGAACTGACAGAAAAAGACTTCCTGCACTGTTATTACTATTATACATAATATCAAAATAAAATTTTATATAATCAGTCTCGTCAATTGATAGTCACACCTCGTAAAATAGAAAAAATATTTCGTAAAATTGAATTATCAACATAACTTCTTCAAAATGTTTATTTCTAATGTTGATGAAATCACAATCGACTCACGATTCACTCTGTACGCGTAATTACAGTAAATTAAAACCAAGGATATAAATATATCTTTTCCATCGGTACGGTCAACATTCTATTCGGAACCGGCGAAATATTCTTCATTTCCTGCCATCCTAAAACTGAAATTCCTTTCAACAGTCATCATATTGGCCTTGCACAACGCAAACAAGAAAAAAGAGAACAGAACACAAAGCGAGCGAGAGCAAGGCCTACGCGAGTCCGAGACCCATCGTCACTATAAAGAGCAGGTAGTCTGAATAACAAGAATTCAAAATTCAAGGAGACTGGGGGTTTATTTTTTTATTTTTTGCCCGAACAATAGTCACCGTAACTGTGATTCACGATTTATAGATGTAATCGAGAGATTATATGAGGAAGACATTTGTAAAAACTTATTAAAAATTGATGTTTTGTTGTTATCAAGGTTCGAATTTATACGCAAAGAAATTAAAAATCAATAAGTGATGTTTTTATTTGTTTATACATTATTTATACCTAATTATAAAGGTAGGTACTATTCAATATAATTTTGTTAACACAACTACATGTCATCGCCCCAATGCCAAAACCACGTATGTGCAAATTAGTTAATTTTCGCATATCTAAAAATTCATTCGCTTTTCCGTATATTAGATACCGTTCCAAGAACTTTTGAATCTTCATAATTGAATTTATGTTTATTTTATATTTCCTGGTTCGTTAATGCAATTTTTTTATCGTATTGATGACCTTATAGTCTATTTTTTATATACTGAGATGTCTGTCCTATGTAGTCACAATCAGTACACGGCACTTAATACATACTTCTTTTGTTTTTTGTCCTTTATGACTTATAATTCCGTTTTGAATAGCTAAGCATCTAAATTCAGGATCTGATAGTTGGATAAATATATCAGGACATCTTTAACTAAAATCTAAAACACCAAAAAATCAAAAGAAGTAATATTATATATCAAATTATATATCAAAAGTTTGTGATGACAGAGAAAAATATGGTTATGGTGCGATTTTATTTATTTTATGTCCAGTGGCGGATTTACATACTTGGGGGCCCGTCGCACTTTGGCTTTTAGAGGCCCCTTGTCTGCAGTTAAATACTAAATTTTTTCATTTCCACGTAGTGTAAAATACGTTTATTAACACGGCACTTTACAATGGGGACTTTTGTAAATTAAATCGTAATGACATTTATTTAATAAGTGCAGTTTTATAAAATGTTTTTAAAGATACTTAATATTTAAAAAAATAGCAATAATAATCTTATATATTAAAAAAATTGATGATTTCCATTCCGAGTTCGTTCAGGCGTTCTACCCAACCGATTTGCTTAATTTTTTTTTTCAATGAAAGGTATTGATGCACAGATCAGCCATCAACCATAGGATTTCATCTAATTTTCACCATTCTCAAGTTATACTCAAATGCGATTTCCCCCTGTACATTACTTATGGGAGTTTTTCACATACACACGTTCTATTCTCAATATCTCAGGTTCTATTCAAGATAGAGACTTCGTTTTGGTTTATAAACACTCGCTGAAACATCCTCTTTCTTTTGAGTTTTTGAACACTTAAATCGGTTGAGTTGGAGAGGAGCTAGGCGAGGACATTCATTGTGGAGTTATGGATTTTTGTAGGTTTTTGGAAATTTTTCTACATTCAAAGATCTATATCTCAGGTTCTAATATAGCTACAGAGTTCGTTTTGGTTTAAGAACACTCGCTGAAACGCCTTCTTTCTTTTGAGTTTTTAAACACTTAAATCGGTTGAGCTGGAGAGGAGCTAGGCGAGGACATTCATTGTGGAGTTATGGATTTTTGTAGGTTTTTGGAAATTTTTCTACATTCAAAGATCTATATCTCAGGTTCTAATATAGCTACAGAGTTTGTTTTGGTTTAAGAACACTCGCTGAAACACCTTCTTTCTTTTGAGTTTTTGAATACTTCAATCGGTTGAGTTGGAGAGGAGCTAGGCGAGGACATTCATTGTGGAGTTATGGATTTTTGTAGGTTTTTGGAAATTTTTCTACATTCAAAGATCTATATCTCAGGTTCTAATATAGCTACAGAGTTCGTTTTGGTTTAAGAACACTCGCTGAAACACCTTCTTTCTTTTGAGTTTTTGAATACTTCAATCGGTTGAGTTGGAGAGGAGCTAGGCGAGGACATTCATTGTGGAGTTATGGATTTTTGTAGGTTTTTGGAAATTTTTCTACATTCAAAGATCTATATCTCAGGTTCTAATATAGCTACAGAGTTTGTTTTGGTTTAAGAACACTCGCTGAAACACCTTCTTTCTTTTGAGTTTTTGAATACTTAAATCGGTTGAGTTGGAGAGGAGCTAGACAAGGACATTCATTGTGGAGTTATGGATTTTTGTAGGTTTTTGGAAATTTTTCTACATTCAAAGATCTATATCTCAGGTTCTAATATAGCTACAGAGTTCGTTTTGGTTTAAGAACACTCGCTGAAACACCTTCTTTCTTTTGAGTTTTTGAATACTTAAATCGGTTGAGTTGGAGAGGAGCTAGGCGAGGACATTCATTGTGGAGTTATGGATTTTTGTAGGTTTTTGGAAATTTTTCTACATTCAAAGATCTATATCTCAGGTTCTAATATAGCTACAGAGTTTGTTTTGGTTTAAGAACACTCGCTGAAACACCTTCTTTCTTTTGAGTTTTTGAATACTTCAATCGGTTGAGCTGGAGAGGAGCTAGGCGAGGACATTCATTGTGGAGTTATGGATTTTTGTAGGTTTTTGGAAATTTTTCTACATTCAAAGATCTATATCTCAGGTTCTAATATAGCTACAGAGTTCGTTTTGGTTTAAGAACACTCGCTGAAACACCTTCTTTCTTTTGAGTTTTTGAATACTTCAATCGGTTGAGTTGGAGAGGAGCTAGGCGAGGACATTCATTGTGGAGTTATGGATTTTTGTAGGTTTTTGGAAATTTTTCTACATTCAAAGATCTATATCTCAGGTTCTAATATAGCTACAGAGTTTGTTTTGGTTTAAGAACACTCGCTGAAACACCTTCTTTCTTTTGAGTTTTTGAATACTTAAATCGGTTGAGTTGGAGAGGAGCTAGGCGCGGCCATTCAATGTGGAGTTATGGATTTTTGTAGGTTTTTGGCAATTTTTCTACATTCAAAGATCTATATATCAGGGTCTAATATAGCTACAGAGTTCGTTTTGGTTTAAGAACACTCGCTGAAACACCTTCTTTCTTTTGAGTTTTTGAACACTTAAATCGGTTGAGTTGGAGAGGAGCTAGGCGAGGACATTCATTGTGGAGTTATAGATTTTTGTAGGTTTTTGGCAATTTTTCTACATTCAAAGATCTATATCTCAGGTTCTAATATAGCTAGAGAGTTCGTTTTGTTTTAAGAACACTCGCTGAAACACCTTCTTTCTTTTGAGTTTTTGAACACTTTAATCGGTTAAGTTGGAGAGGAGCTAGTCGCGGCCATTCAATGTGGAGTTATGGATTTTTGTAGGTTTTTGGCAATTTTTCTACATTCAAAGATCTATATCTCAGGTTCTAATATAGCTACAGAGTTCGTTTTGGTTTAAGAACACTCGCTGAAACACCTTCTTTCTTTTGAGTTTTTGAATACTTCAATCGGTTGAGTTGGAGAGGAGCTAGTCGCGGCCATTCAATGTGGAGTTATGGATTTTTGTAGGTTTTTGGCAATTTTTCTACATTCAAAGATCTATATCTCAGGTTCTAATATAGCTACAGAGTTCGTTTTGGTTTAAGAACACTCGCTGAAACACCTTCTTTCTTTTGAGTTGTTGAACACTTAAATTGGTTGAGTTGGAGAGGAGCTAGGCGCGGCCATTCAATGTGGAGTTATGGATTTTTGTAGGTTTTTGGCCATTTTTCTACATTCAAAGATCTATATATCAGGGTCTAATATAGCTACAGAGTTCGTTTTGGTTTAAGAACACTCGCTGAAACGCCTTCTTTCTTCTGAGTTTTTAAACACCTAAATCGGTAAATTTTAACTTCAAAACGTAATATGGAATAAGATCTCATACAGTGTTGAATTTTTTCAATATTATACAAACCTTTCCAGTAGTATTTAATTTAGTGATATGTCTATTATTGGCCAAAATTTACTTATAATAATAATAATGATGCCGACTAATTAGCAGCCGAAGAGATGCGATTAATTATTGTTCCGATGCAATTTGATTATTTAACGCTAAAAGAAATCATTGACGTAATCCAAAATACTAACAACTGATAAACACCTGGAGTTGATAATTTCCAAAACTTCTGGTATAATAAATTCCCGAGAGTGCACAGGGAATTAGCGAAGCAATTTTTTCACCTCCTACAGAACCCAAAAGATATTCCAACGTTTTTAGCACTTGGTTCCAATAATTTGTTTCCAAAGAACTCCCTGACGAATGTACTCACTCAGTACAGACCTATCACGTGCCTCCTCACTCTAAATAAGATACTTACAGCTTGTATCACTAACAGTATTTATGGGCACGTCTAGGAAAATAACATCTTAGCAAAGGAACAGAAAGGTTGCAGAAGAGATCACCAAGAGTGCAAAGAACAACATATTATGCACTCTGTGATACTTCAGAAAACAAAGAAAGATCACCGGAATATACAAACTGTTTTCGCGGTTTACTAGAAAGCGTTTGATAGTGTACCCCATTCCTGGCTTGTAGAGGTCTTGCAGATATACAAAGTACATTCAACTACTGTAAGCTTCCTTTCAACAACGATGAAGGAATGGCGAACAAACCTACCTACACACTACTAGAATAACATTACCCCGAAAAGAGGGTGGGAGAGGCTTGATCAACGTTCTTAACCTGCACTCCCGATTTAATATGAAAGAATTCACATAGTTTCATTACCTGCACCGGATTATATCCAAAGCGGATAAGGATTACTCACCATTCAACCTCGTATCAGAATCTGACTTGACTATAGTATTGAACACCAAGAAGCTGGGTCACGAAAGGCACTACACTACATCATGACCTCAACCAGTCGTTTCAAACTAGCGGAAACCTCTTTCCAGAGACCGAAGGCTTCATGACGGCTATCCAGGATCAAGTTATCAACACGAATAACTACAAGAAAAATGTTATTAAGGATGTGAACACTCAATCTGATAAATGCAGAAAGTGTCAGCAAACATCAGAGACCATTCAACATATAGCATCTACACCGGTATAACCAAGTATGCAATATCATCCACCAGAAACTGGCCATCAAGTTTTGTCTTCTCAATACGTACACACCGCAGAAGATGCTAGAAAATGACAATTTAAGACTTCTACACCTTCTATGCTCAACCATTTTGTCTGCCACGTTTCTTTCTTCCACCGGGATCCAATTGCATAATATTTTGTTCTATATATGCCCCAATAACTCGCCGAGCTTTGATTGGAGGTGTTTTTCAAATGACCCACAAATTTAAATTTATTATTTGGTTCATTCTTTTCGGTTCTAAACCAATTAATTAAATTATCTTTACTGAATCGACAAGTACATTATAAACAAAACCTGATATGTATGTTTGTATTAATACATTTTAATTAAATATAATGTTTGTATATACGTCGATAGGTTATAAATACACTTTAATTTCATTATACTTATACGGCAAATGTTAGAAACATTTGCGTCAATGAGAATATTTTAAAATTTATATCGCATTTGTTGGAAGTTTATCAGAGTCTTACCAAATTTTGGTCATGTTTTTATTGCAAGGGTCAATCATCTAAAAATATGTTGATGTAGAACTTTACCTAGCGACTTTATATGCCTGAGGATAACGAGAAAGACCTAATAAAAGGTTTTTTATCATAAAACACTTATCGAATGGCTACGAGTCGCCAACTACTACTCTACAAGCTGCCAACGCTATAGCTTCGCAGCTAACATAATGGTGCCGCCTACAGCTTCGAATGGGTACACCCCATACTATTAGTAACTCTCCTGAGCTTTTTTTCACTTGTGAATTTGTGAAAATTAAGACGAATTGTATCCAGAATGACTTTACCTTCTTTAATCATTAACACATTGAATATTTCTTCAGTGTTTATATAATATGAAATATGAAACCTCAAATTTTGAATCATCGCACAATAAAACTCTCTAACACTCTTCGTGCGTCCAATTTTATGTTCTGTAACCCAATGAAACCTCTTAATTTTATTTTGACGTCTTAAAAGAGTGTAGGAGTACTCTAGGCAAATCCCTAGATCAATTAATACAATACGTTTATCTTCAGTGGTTGGAGATACTGGTGGATACATATTTTTTCACGATATAGTCCACGTCTAGACTATGATGAGTAGTTCCTTGCGTTTTACCCATTTTAAAGTCGAGAACAGATACAATTCCAAACGAACTTCACACAAGGATATCTTGGTCTAAAAAGTATACACCACGGAACATTCTTGCGCCTCACAGCGTTAACTGGGACTAAACTTCAATCATAAATACTGAAGAAATATTTCAAATTTAAACAATAAAAAACCAATCAGCCGATACATGCAAGTATTAACTTGTCGCACTCATTGACAATATATAAACATGCGCTTGTATAAAGTATTATTTTTGATTTGTAAGACATAGTTTCATGGGTTGGGCAAACATTTTTAACCGGTGGTGTACATTATGGACAGCAGATTACAAATTTATGACGTTTTCGCGGAAAAATATCCAGGTTTAGTTAACCAAAATGAGATATTGCTAAACTACATAATACGAAAGCTACGAGGAATGAAAGCTATGAATATGGTGGTATTGAACTGGCCCATTCAGCATCTAGTCCGGACCTTGCAGCGTCACCATGTATTCAGATCGATTTCGAAATTCGTGATTAAATTTTTTGCATCTAGTATCCCAAAGAATTGTTTTACCAAGGTCTCAAAAAGGGTTTTGCTTTCTTTTTGTATGATTATTTAATAAACAAATTTACGTTTCTAAATTCAATAGCATAGCTGCGATGAAATCTGCTTTCTGGTGTAAATGATTTTAATCGACAATGAAAATACACAAAACAAAACTTAATTTGGGTATAAATCCGTCCACCGGTCCACTGATAGCCAAAACAAAGTGAATTGAATGACATCAATCGGACGTTCACTATATAATGACATCACTCGTAGACGATTTGTGCACGGTCTGTTTCTAATCACATCACAAATTGTTTGAATTTAATCAGTTCCTTTTATCGAAACGTATCGAAATAAATAAAAATCAATAAAAAATTATTTTCTTCCTGTGTCAAATATCCTAATACTTGATTAATTTTAATACGATGCTCTATTGATAGACCCGTAAAAAGGAGAATCAGAAATCAATTACTTTAAACGATGTATCGACACGAATGCCAAAATTAAATGTGTTAAATAATTTCAGTTGAGCGCAACAACAATTTTGTGTGGTTGGTTTTTATAAAGTTCGTAAAATTACGCGTTTATTTGATTTCATAAACATTTATGGTTTCTATAAAAATCGTGCAAACCTCAGATTTTGTATAGCGGTCTTGTGAAACGTCAATTTAGATTGTGGTACCACAAAAAACAGCCAAACATGCTTGACCTACTTACTAAGATGAGAAAATTATAATCTTTTAAAAAATGCGTTATAAAGCATGTCTCGGTTATTTAAATTTTTCCTTATTTTTATTCAGTAAAAAGTAAAAATGATACACTAACTTTTTTCAATAAAATATTTCAATGAATAACAGATATGTGAATAAAATAGAAAATAAATTACAGCAACTGACAAATCTATTTATCAATTGTAATCTCACAAAAGTTTTAAAAATTGTAGAATCAACTCTAATCATTTTTTAACACCTGGAGGAGGACGAAACTGCAGACCACGTTATCTGCGCTCAGAGAGAGAGATTCGTTGGTTAAAGTTCGGTAGGATTGGAGGATTTTTGTAAGGACTTTTAGGCCCTGATACAGAAGGCCCTGCACTCACACGGGCGCGATTTAAATATCTGGCCAAACCCCACAACCTACCCAACGACGTGGTTCAAGCCAAAGCGCCTAAACGGCTTCTCGAAGAACGTCATCTTTTGATATCGTCAAGTTAAGCTCTACGGGACGTATATAAGCACAACATAGATGTATTTGACAAACACAGAGCGGATAGAGTTATTTTATTGGTCGATGCCAAATTGCTATGCAGGCGAAAAAATAAATGTACATTTTGCTACCGAATTTCCACTCGCCAGTACGAATTGCTCTGCATATCTCAAATCGATGTACATTTTGCCACCTCAGCAGCTGCATACCCCCGCGCCTTTGTTTTTGCTTCCTCTCCACGTGTCGTTTTAAGCAAGCAAGCACACGTTGATGAGTTGAACAGGAAAGAAACTTCAATAAAAATGTAAGAAATATATATTCGACGATATATTTGTAAATTGAAGTTTCTGGAACCGTTGGCGAATAGACATAACCAAGTTATCGTCTTCAGAGACTGAAGGTAAACTGTTTACCTTCAGTCTCTGAAGACAAGTAACAACCGTAGAAAGTGACAATTATCACCGACGAATAACAGACTGCACATTGTGGTGGTTGAAACAAAAGTCAATTCAGACCTTCTCGTCAATGTAGTCATATCAACCACTAACAACGTTCTTAACAAACACCACGAGAAACTGAAGCATATACGCGGATCTCACTGTTGAGATTAAACAGTTGTAGCTTAGCAGGAAAGTGGAAATCGTCCCAATTATTATGTGCCTAAGACGCTGCACGATAAGGTTTACCAAAAAACACCCTCGCCAACATCTAGAAGGCTATTTTTTAATGTCTGTTAATGTCTTGATTTTGAATTCTTTCGGTATTCAAGTCTACTTTCCAAACAAGAAGTGATTTTTCATTCTCTACACCCTGACACCCTTTAAGAACCAACCCTTTACCAAAAATACAATAAAAAGTAGTGTTCAATGACATTCAATGTTTCATTCACCTACAAGCAACTTAGCGTCAACAGAAAAGATCCGTGCGCCAAAATTTGAAACTTTTTCATATCCTATAATTCGCAAAAAAATTTTCAAATTTTTATTTTTTATGTAATTTCATTAATTTTGAAGCTATCACATCCTACAAAAAACCATTTTAAAGGTCATTTTCAGGGCTACAAGCCTATGTATATTAGAAGGGCGTGAGACTTTCCACATTTTATTAATAAACAGTCAAAGGGCTGTGGATATAGTGACACTCTAGTGACAGATTACTTGGTACAATTTTTATGCTACAAAAAAAATAAAAAAAGCAAAATAATCGTCATAAAAAATGCTTTAATTTGACTGTTTATTTGTTTTTGTATATTTTATAGTTATGGAGAAAAAATGAGCAGAAATTTTTTTCTGAAAAATCAAAAAAATATTAAATATTAAATGCTCATTTTTTACCAAAATTATGGTTTTCTAATCAGCCAAACTTTCAGATGTCGTGAATAAGATCCAAATAAAGTATTTGGTGCAAGGAATAAATTTAATTTTGATTTTCAATAAAATGGCATTAGTTTTAGTGTATTTTTTAAGCTTTAACTATTTTACATCATATCTCACTGAAATTTCAGTCGAAACGACTTTTATCAGTGGTCATTTAGAAGGTCTTTTTAAGCTCTTTAAAAAGTATTCCATGACTTTTTGTGAAAAAATATACCCTTTTCCCGTTATTCCAAGTTCAATTACGTAAAAAAAACTATTCAAATATCTCGAACTTGCTTTAGGTAGATCATTAATATGTTAAAATATAGTTTAATTTCTTTGCTTTTTTATAAGCTTCATTTTTGTTCATTACAATTTTTTCGATAAAAAGCATCATCACAGAGTTTTACGTAAAAAACGATTGAAAAATGCGTTTTTTTTTAACGAAAAATCGTACTTTTCAATTGCGAATAACTCAAAAACTATTAATCTGGTGAAAAAACTTTATATGACATTTTTTACTTTAAATTTGCCGATCTTTCGATTTCTGGGGTAAGGGGGACGCCACCATGTGAACTGAGCTCAATCCTTTTGATACTTTGTAACAGAGATATTCAGATAAATGACAATATAAAAAAATATTATTGTCGGTTCTTTTTGTGTTTTCAAACTTCCACTTTCCCATTTGACTTCTTCGTGATCTAATTTCTTTTGGTTTAAAACCTACTTTTCTTATTATAAAACTGCAAATTGCAGTTCTACAATCGATTATTGCAATTCACTCGGCAAGACATGAATTTCTAAGATATGTCAACATCCCTTTTAAAGGTAAATGTGCGTAAACGATCCAAAATGCTCATTTCAATTGTGAGGACCGTAAAAATGACGATACATTTCTAGAGAAGCGATGTACAAAATTAGAAATGAAAAAAATTTAATCATGTGTTAACGTCTGTGATTCCTTCACCGCAGCGACACACAATACGGTTTTCTAGAGGGTAGTAGTATGAAAAGAATTAAAAAAAGTCTTGCAGGGTGTTATTCATTCATTGGAGTCTCGTTCCCACCTTATATAGAAAGTAAACAATAAAGAATGAAATTTTAAGAATTCAAATCAACATTTTTAAGTTGGTACTTATCGAATCTTGATTTTCCTAATGACATACAAGCGTTTATTATGTATTATTTATCACCACATAAAATAACGACAGTTTTGTTTCTCACGGTTTTATTTTTTAACAATTTTGCATTTTATAAATTAGTTTATGATCTTATTATAAGTTTATTTAAATGGAAACTGAAAACTACGTGAAAAGATCAAATTAAAACTTTCTAACAAGATCTGTTGAATCTCCGGAATCTTATTTAGTGATACGAGGGTAGTTTTTCAACTTTTCACAGAAAGTGAAATAGAAACAAGGATCTATACATTTTTGCATACGTATTCATGAATCAAAAACCTAAAATTGCCGCAGGTTGTAGGAAGACAACACTAGGAAGCCTTGAAGCTGATCATTATATCTCATCCTGTAATCAATATGTTTTGAGGACAGTAAAGACTCGATTTCCACTCCAAAATAGGATTACCAAAAATAACTCAAATTATTTTTAAAATAGATTTAATTTTTTTTTACAAAACGTTATCCCCTTTCAAAATCTGCCTATTAATTTTGTCCACTGCTTTGTACTCATCTGTAAAAAAAGGTAAAAGTTTCTTCTTCGTTTTTTCCCTTGACCTCTTCAATCATTCAAGATAAGTAATGGCAAAGTATCAGGTGTATTGTCATGGTGGAGGGACCAGTTTCCTACCTGCCACAAATCGGGTCTTAACACTTTGTTTTTGGCATTGGCATCAAAAAAAGCAAATCAGCATATATGATTTGACATTCCGTTTGCCGGGTGACGATGACATTTACATGAATATTGCTTTTGTTACTGGGTTAAACCACTATGACTTATTACCAGTAATGACAAATGACACAAAATTTGGATCAGTTTCAAGCTATTTTTCAAAGCACGACGTGTTTTAACTTGATCCACTTGTTGATCAGTCAGAGCCCGAAAAACACACACTTAGCAAAAACAGTTTCATTTCCAAATCTTCAAAGAAAATAACCCACAACTCACTGACAGTTTATCAATTGTCGCTCGGTGATCTTTGAGCACCAAATCTGGAATCTTCGTCGTTGGCAGCCTACAATGATTGTTATCAATCGACATTTTTAAACCGTGCAAATCAATCGTACACTTGATTTTTTCCCAGACCGTCATCTTTGTAACTACTAGGATGGTACCTGACTCAACAAAGAAAACACAAACAATATTTTTTCAACGTAATCTCCTTTAAGCTCCTTCCACTTTACCCTGCGATATTCAATAAGTTCGAAACCCTTTTTATAATAAAAATCGTCAAGAAATCACCTGTTCACTGTTGGACAATCTTTAACCACCAAGTCCTTTTTGAAATCTGGAAGAAGAAACTAATCCGATGGGGATACATTTGGCGAGTAGGGTGCATAAGGTAGCAATGAAAATTATCCCGCACGCATCCTAAAAACCCGACGCCATCACCTTGCCTGCAGATGGAACGGTTTTTGCCTTCTTTGGAGCCGGTTCTCCCTTTTCAGCTCATTGTTTTGATTGTTCTTTTGTTTGTTAATGGTTTAATTTCTGCGAAACATTGCCAAACACTCGATGGAAACATCTTCACGACGCTGTTTTTGTTCTATTGTGAACAAATGCGGCACCCATCTTGCGCACAGCTTTCTCATGTCCAAATTTTCAGTTAATAATCGATGTAGCGCACTTTTTGAAATGCCTTCTATATCTTCTAGCTCGTGCACTTTCAGTCGACCATCATCCAGTACAACTTTGTGAATTTTCTTCAACATTTCTCTTCATTTGGTCAACCACTGCGTGGTTGGTTTTCTCAGGTGGTGAAGCTTAGTTCAAACGCTTCTTCTTACGTTAGAACTAGGTTCTGTATTTTCATCAAGGGTTTGTCAGGAGTAGTTGGGATGCTGAGGACCACCTTTCATACCACCTTATAGGTGGTCGCCCAGGAGGTCGAGTTGTGTCTGGTTTCTTTTCCTTTGCAATTTTTGCTAACCGTTCATTTGGCATTCTGTCAATATTGTCTCTACATTCTCTTCTGCGGCTCCTTGCCCATCTTACTACATCCTGAATATCGCACATGTCCCTTATTTCTTCATTTCTCTTCCTATCGAGTAACGTATGTCCTGTTATTGATCTCAGACTCCGCATTTCTGTTGTTCTTAGGAGCCGTTTAGTGCATTTATCATGACCGGCCTTACGCAAGTTTTATATCTCATGTATTTATTTCGCCAAATTAAATCTCTAAGGTATCCTGATATTAATGCTGCCTTCGTTGTTTGTGCTTTTACTCCTTTCTTTAGATTTCTATCGCTTGTTATGTTTGTTCCTAGATATTTGAAGGACATCACTTGTTCTACGCTCTGATCGTAGTTCGCCAGTTTACATCTTCTCGATTCTTTAGATATTGTGAGAGATTTTGTTTTTTTTTTTGTGGATATTTGCATGTTGGAATTTATATAGGAGCTTCTGTAGGTTATCTTCGTCTTCCGAGATGATTACTGCATCAGATTTCGTCCATTATAATATTGAACAGGATTGGGCTTAGGCTATCCCCTTGTCTGATACCAGTTGCCACAGGTATTTTATTGCCTAATTTGTTTGCCGTCCTCACAAAGGTATAATTATCGGTATTAACTTTTTCGATAACTCTTATCATATTGGAGTGAACGTTCCTTTTTTTTAGTAGAGTTATAACATCAGTTAAGCGTGTCCTATCAAACGCTCGGATGAGATCAATGAAGCACATAAAGGCTGCCTTATTAAGCTCTATGGCTTTTTCAGTTATTTGGGGCATTTTAAATATACCTGGTACCCAATATTCTACTGTTGGTAACGTAGGAGCAGTCTCACCCAGAGTAGAATCTAGTGCAGCTTTTATATTGGTTGGGATAACGCCTTTCAAATAAAATTATCTGGAAAATTTACTGGAAACGTTCACTATCGATGACTGCCAAACAAATACTAAAAAACGTGGCGTCTACAAACTTGATACATATGCTGTATTTTCTAATACAGTGGTATTTCTGGGATCATCTTCGTAAGACATTAAAAACGAAGAAAGAATCAAGTAGGAGTAGTAAAAAAATACTCGAGAGGAACAAATCAAACCACGTCGATATAACAGACGCCATTAAACTGGTTATAAGTGGCGCTATCTAACGTCTCGTGGAAGAAATGCGTAATTCAAAAGCTATATTTGTATTTTTACTGTGAAATTTTGATTTATATCCTCGTGATAATTTTATATTTATATTTATTTAATATATACTACGTAAATTTAAACTTTTACTCGAGGTTCTCTTCAATTATAAAATCTTTTGTATACTCAAGGGCTAAGAGAATAAATTATATACCTTTCATTTTTTTAATTACGCCCAAATCATTATTTAAACGCCTCATTTTTATCTTGTATCTCTAGTTTTTTATAACCCTTATATCTAACAATCGATAACATCAGAAAAAAAAAATACAAAAAATCCTCTTTCTTTACAAATATAAAAAACATAAAAATGTTACAGTAATTCTAGATTTCGGAAGAGTATATGGGCAATACAAAAGAACCAAAACGAAAAAGGACCTATTCATTATTCTTTTACTCTCCGCGACCTCTTTCGATGTGGATTCACCTGAGTACACAAAAGTTGAGTGCCCCTGTACGAGACAGCTGCGAGCACTCGGGTACCACTTTGGGAAAAAATATTTAGTTAACTATCGGTTCGTATCTTTTAGTAGAGATGTAGATATTTTTCGAATCGGCAATCGGAGTACAATTAGAATATTTTATGAGTATCAGACCGTGAGTATTATAGAAATATCGGGAATACTATTGGATTCACATAATTAATACGAGGTATTTCACCAAATAAGTTCCGTTTGGTATTATAAATAAACGTATACAAATACAGAGAAAATATTTCAAAAGTAAATACCGCATGTGCATTGGGTCAGGAATGAATGATAATTGAATTATTTGTTGAAGAAATTTTATTACAATGGGAAGGTTTTCTGTTTAAATACTATCTATCTATCACTAAACCATAAAAGATGATAAATGTCACCCAAAGCGACTAAAGGCGGATTCACACCAACGGGCACATTCAGATCAGATCACCGTCCAATCACGGGCAAGCGATTCACACAGCGCGGGCAGATTGCAGGCAATCTGTGCCTATGAATCAGTGCGTCCATCATTCACTATCATTAACACTTAACACTAGAAAATTGACTCTGTTAAAAATTTCTTTAATTTTAGAGGAGGAAGAGAATATTAATAAATCGCGATCTCAAAGACGTGATATCGCTAAATCAAGGAGGAAAGAAGGAGAGTTTGTAAAACTATTTCCACATGTGGTTGACGATGAAGTCCAAGTTCTCACATATAATTATCCTTCAACATGAAAATATTGATTGTCTCTATCAACAAAGATGCTAAAAATAATTGAATTGTAGGGTTGAATAATTTTTATTTATTTATTTTTAATATCTTCCGTGATTTACAAAGGAACCTTTTAGACAAATGTGTTTGATTTAAATAAATGTATTCATAAGTTGGCAGTAGTTTTATCTACTTGAATTAACAAAAAAATAACCTTGTTTTTTTTTCATTTCTGCATTTTGTGGGATGCATCACTGCAGCTCCCGGACCAATTCAATGAGTCTCTCATCGTCCATTGTCATAAAGAGGTTGAAGACAGGTGGTTGACTGTGGCTGCGGTAGGCGAGCCCGCGGGCGCGAGTCCGCCGGTCTTGATCTGACTGTGCCCGTTAGTGTGAATCCGCCTTAAAGCGCGACGGAATACTACAAGCGCCAAAGATCTACGTCTTCTATTTCATACGCTACCAGGTGCAGTGATTTGGATTTACGTAGTGTCTCTCTTCAAGAGAATGTGGATAGAGGTTTCGTCCTCGGTGCAACAAAATCTGCACGCCGCATTATCTGCGTCTTCAAGTGTCAAGTATTCGTAGATTGTGATTGTTCTTAGATTGATAAATTCAGCAGATTTTCTCTCATTATAATTTCCCAGGTGTTGTCTCAGCCCCTGTAGGTTGTTCCAATAATTGGTTTTGCTCCTATCGATTGCTGGGATACATAAAACGAATAATAATAATGAAGTTGAAAAAAATAATAGATTCAAAGCTCTTAGGGAACTGGCCTAGAGGAAGACTAAAGAGTCGATGGGAAAGTCAAATTACAAGTGATATTGGTAATCCACGGATGGTGGAGTAATGCCCAGGAAAATTGGAGAAAAATAAGAGAAAAAGCTAAAACGTGCAATAAACTTGCGGAACGGTGTGAAAAGTATGAAGCACTTTTTTTAAGGTCAAAAAATAACAGTACTATGACTACAACTACAACCTTATTTTACATATTAAAAAATGACAAATTCATACCCTCAGGATTAGTTATCATGTATGTAGTCAACGTATTAAGACCGTGGTAAAAACATTTTAAAACATCATTTCTCCCAGAAGCTTTTAGAAAACAAAAGACCTGCAGGACTACTTCTTAGGTAATTATATGGTTACAAGAAAACTAAAAGCTTTTTCAAGGTAGCGGTGTCAAATTAACAAAAATCAATGAAAAAATATGCAAAATTTCTAGCTTTTTGTTGCTATTTAGTTGATGAAACCGCGATTTTGTTGCTTAAGCTGTTCGCGAAAAATCGCAATTACTGCTAAATTCTTAGCATAAAATTTTGATAAATCTATAAATATCGAGTCAACTAATGAACTAAAATTTGTTGCTAATTTGTTGCTGCACGAAGTGCTACCGAAAATTAGAAAAAAAAGACCGTACGAATTTTTCATACTAGCAGAAATTTTCTTGGCACATGCTAGCTTGAACTCGACTTGTTGATTGGAAGGTGCTGAAGAAATTTTTTTGCTACATTGAACAATGTTCAAATGAGCCTGAAGAGTCAGCTGCAAAATAAGAACTGAAAATCGGCCGATCTTTTCGATCAGCAACAATTTTTCTAGTATATGCTAACTTGGCCTTGACTTGTTGATTGGAAGGTGCTGAAGAAATTTTTTTGCTACATTGAACAATGTTCAAATGAGCCTGAAGAGTCAGCTGCAAAATAAGAACTGAAAATCGGCCGATCTTTTCGATCAGCAACAATTTTTCTAGTATATGCTAACTTGGACTTGACTTGTTGATTGGAAGGTGCTGAAGAAATTTTTTTGCTACATTGAACAATGTTCAAATGAGCCTGAAGAGTCAGCTGCAAAATAAGAACTGGAAATCGGCCGATCTTTTCGATCAGCAACAATTTTTCTAGTATATGCTAACTTGGACTTGACTTGTTGATTGGAAGGTGCTGAAGAAATTTTTTTGCTACATTGAACAATGTTCAAATGAGCCTGAAGAGTCAGCTGCAAAATAAGAACTGAAAATCGGCCGATCTTTTCGATCAGCAACAATTTTTCTAGTATATGCTAACTTGGCCTTGACTTGTTGATTGGAAGGTGCTGAAGAAATTTTTTTGCTACATTGAACAATGTTCAAATGAGCCTGAAGAGTCAGCTGCAAAATAAGAACTGAAAATCGGCCGATCTTTTCGATCAGCAACAATTTTTCTAGTATACGCTAACTTGAACTCGACTTGTTGATTGGAAGGTGCTGAAGAAATTTTTTTGCTACATTGAACAATGTTCAAATGAGCCTGAAGAGTCAGCTGCAAAATAAGAACTGAAAATCGGCCGATCTTTTCGATCAGCAACAATTTTTCTAGTATATGCTAACTTGGCCTTGACTTGTTGATTGGAAGGTGCTGAAGAAATTTTTTTGCTACATTGAACAATGTTCAAATGAGCCTGAAGAGTCAGCTGCAAAATAAGAACTGAAAATCGGCCGATCTTTTCGATCAGCAACAATTTTTCTAGTATATGCTAACTTGGCCTTGACTTGTTGATTGGAAGGTGCTGAAGAAATTTTTTTGCTACATTGAACAATGTTCAAATGAGCCTGAAGAGTCAGCTGCAAAATAAGAACTGGAAATCGGCCGATCTTTTCGATCAGCAACAATTTTTCTAGTATATGCTAACTTGGACTTGACTTGTTGATTGGAAGGTGCTGAAGAAATTTTTTTGCTACATTGAACAATGTTCAAATGAGCCTGAAGAGTCAGCTGCAAAATAAGAACTGAAAATCGGCCGATCTTTTCGATCAGCAACAATTTTTCTAGTATATGCTAACTTGGCCTTGACTTGTTGATTGGAAGGTGCTGAAGAAATTTTTTTGCTACATTGAACAATGTTCAAATGAGCCTGAAGAGTCAGCTGCAAAATAAGAACTGAAAATCGGCCGATCTTTTCGATCAGCAACAATTTTTCTAGTATACGCTAACTTGAACTCGACTTGTTGATTGGAAGGTGCTGAAGAAATTTTTTTGCTACATTGAACAATGTTCAAATGAGCCTGAAGAGTCAGCTGCAAAATAAGAACTGAAAATCGGCCGATCTTTTCGATCAGCAACAATTTTTCTAGTATACGCTAACTTGAACTCGACTTGTTGATTGGAAGGTGCTGAAGAAATTTTTTTGCTACATTGAACAATGTTCAAATGAGCCTGAAGAGTCAGCTGCAAAATAAGAACTGAAAATCGGCCGATCTTTTCGATCAGCAACAATTTTTCTAGTATATGCTAACTTGAACTCGACTTGTTGATTGGAAGGTGCTGAAGAAATTTTTTTGCTACATTGAACAATGTTCAAATGAGGCTGAAGAGTCAGCTGCAAAATAAGAACTGAAAATCGGCCGATCTTTTCGATCAGCAACAATTTTTCTAGTATATGCTAACTTGGACTCGACTTGTTGATTGGAAGGTGCTGAAGAAATTTTTTTGCTACATTGAACAATGTTCAAATGAGCCTGAAGAGTCAGCTGCAAAATAAGAACTGAAAATCGGCCGATCTTTTCGATCAGCAACAATTTTTCTAGTATATGCTAACTTGGCCTTGACTTGTTGATTGGAAGGTGCTGAAGAAATTTTTTTGCTACATTGAACAATGTTCAAATGAGCCTGAAGAGTCAGCTGCAAAATAAGAACTGAAAATCGGCCGATCTTTTCGATCAGCAACAATTTTTCTAGTATATGCTAACTTGGCCTTGACTTGTTGATTGGAAGGTGCTGAAGAAATTTTTTTGCTACATTGAACAATGTTCAAATGAGCCTGAAGAGTCAGCTGCAAAATAAGAACTGGAAATCGGCCGATCTTTTCGATCAGCAACAATTTTTCTAGTATATGCTAACTTGGACTTGACTTGTTGATTGGAAGGTGCTGAAGAAATTTTTTTGCTACATTGAACAATGTTCAAATGAGCCTGAAGAGTCAGCTGCAAAATAAGAACTGGAAATCGGCCGATCTTTTCGATCAGCAACAATTTTTCTAGTATATGCTAACTTGGACTTGACTTGTTGATTGGAAGGTGCTGAAGAAATTTTTTTGCTACATTGAACAATGTTCAAATGAGCCTGAAGAGTCAGCTGCAAAATAAGAACTGAAAATCGGCCGATCTTTTCGATCAGCAACAATTTTTCTAGTATATGCTAACTTGGACTTGACTTGTTGATTGGAAGGTGCTGAAGAAATTTTTTTGCTACATTGAACAATGTTCAAATGAGCCTAAAGATTAAGCAACAAAATGGAAACTAAAACTTTTCGATCAGCAAAATACGTTTTTCGGTTTTCTTTCGACAACAATAACTCACGAATGAACCAACCGATTTTGATCAAGATTTTTTGGTGTTTTTTGGTGTTGAGAACTGATTAGTTTTTGGAATTGATCGGTAAAGCCGTATTGAAGTTATTACAATAAGAAAATACATAGTTTTATTAAGATTTCTCGAAATCTACCGATCCGAATCGGTCCAAATTGTATTCAAAATCAAGCCCTCCCCAATCGCGATCAAATCGGTCAAGCCGTTCAAAAGTTATGAGAGGTTTTCATACATCCATACACACACACACACACACACACACACACACACACACACACACACACACACACACATAAATTTGCATACGGACGTCATCGCAGAAATATTCAGGGAAGCTTCCTAGGACCTCAAAACGTCGATATCTGAGGGAAACTCGATTTTCGAAAAACGGGGTAAAACCAATATCTTCCCAATTTTTTAAAATTTTTGAAAATTTTCTTATTTTTCTTTCTCCAATAATAACTCACAACAAATCAACTAATTTCGACAGACTGGCGGCGATCGACGTGGTTTTATGAGGTTAAGAGTTGATAAGTTTTTGAAATCGATCAGTAGAGCCGTTTAAAAATTTTTTGAAAAGGACCACATTTAAAAATCGATTTTGTTGCTTATTCTTTTGGCTCATTTGAACATTGCTCAATGTAGCAACTAAATCTTCCCTCCATTTTCTGTGTAACAAGTAGAGTTCAAGCTAGCATGTGTCAAGAAAATTACAGCTAGTGGAAAAAATTCGTACGGTCTTTTTTTTTTCAAATTTTCGGTAGTACTTACTTGCAGCAACAAATTTTGGTTCACTAGTTGAGACGATATTTATTGATTTATCAAAATTTTATGTAGCTTTATATGAATTTAACAGCAATTGCGATTTTTCGGCTTAAGCAACAAAATCGCGGTTTCAGCAACTAAATAGCAACAAAAAGTTACAAATTTTGCGTATGTTTGCTAATTTGACGATGCTACTTTGATAGAGCTAAAACTACATGCTATTAATGGTTAATTCTACAATATAAAATTGTACTTTTCAGTCTAAGCATATTTAAATATAATGAATAATATTATGTAAATAATAACTAAGGATGTTGGTTATCAATATAAATTTGTTCTATTCGTTTTCCTCCTCGTCGTTATAAAACACACCTGCGCATACTAATGCGCAATCAAGCAATTATTTCAGAGAGAAATTAGAATAAAAATTCAGTTTAACCCCGAAATATGTACATTTTTACTTTCAAATGTAAATTTTTCGATTTGCATCGCCATGTTGCCGCTAGCAACCCCGCTTATTCGTCGTATTTATTTCCATACTATTAATGTTTTATTTAAATAACGTCAATTATAAAGTTAAAGAGACAGTATACGCGATGTATTTCTTATTCAAGAGACAAACTATAATACTAGAACGCGATGAGTGATTTTTCAAAAATATTTTTTGTTTAAATGATGAAAAGTAAACTTTTATTATACTTGATCTATTGTTATTTGGGAGACTGCTAAACTCATATGAAAATAGTGAATTTTCCGAGTTTATGTATTCCGAATAACTGCCGCAGAAAATAAAAGTGTCATCAGAGAAGAAAACTGATAAAAAGGTTTATCAGAATATATAATTATCATTCATCAATTACAAAAAAATTTAAACGCATATATTTTTCGTAAATTTGAATTTCCTTGAATTTATGTTTGTTTTCTATGAAAATCGGTTTAAAATAGCATGTAAAAATCCGACGTTTCGACCTACATCGGTCTTTGTCAAAATATGATTTGACATTGACAATTTGCGTAATTATATTAATCAATACATCACCTACATCAAAATAAAATAAAAATATAAATTACTTAAATTATTTAGGTCTATCTATTGTTCTTTTTTTTGGTATTCACGACAGATCGATTTACTATAGAGAAGTATTTTGTGGAATATCAGATCTACCATACGAGGATGGTTTCTGAAGTACCTGGCCTGACCTAGAGATGGCAGTAGTTTCTTGAACATACCACTGTATTAGAAAGTATACAATCTAAAAGCCGAACTAGATTCTACTCTGGGAGAGCCTGCTCCTTCGTTATAAGCAGTGACAGATCCAGAACTGTTGAAAAAAATCCACAAAGCGGCTCCGGATGATCTTCGACTGAAAGTGCACGAGATAGCAAACATAGCAGACATTCAAAAAGTACATGGACTATTAACTTAAAATTTGGACATGAAAAGGACTGATAAGGGAGAACCAGCTCCAAAGTTGTCAAATAACCTTCTATCTGCAGACAAGGTCATGGCGTCGGTTTTTTAGGATGCGCGTGGGATAATTATCATTAACTATCTTGAAAAAGGAAAAATTATCAACGGCAAGTATTAAGCAACGTTTGAGGGAAAAAGTCAAGCAAAAATGTCCGTATTTGGCTAAGAAGAAAGTGTTGTTTCATCGAGACAATGCATCAGCATTATTGCAATGGCCGAAATCAATTAATTACTGTTTGAATTGCTACATCATGCACTCTATTATCCAGATTTAACACCCTCCGGATTATTTTCTGTTATCAGACTAGAAGAAATGTCTCGGTGTATTTACCTGCACTAAGGACAACACTGCATAGGCGAAATTAAACAAAAAAGCCAAATTTCTTGGAAAAAATTTCGCGCTCATTAAAGTAGCAACTTTTTCAGAACCCTTTCGCGATAAAACTAGAAATAGTAACGTTTAAAATCAAAAACAAATAAGTTAATCAACTACACAAAAGCTAACGACGAAAATATTTGTTTACCCCACGGCGGCCATTTTGAATGGGCATCAGATGATTTTGACAATTCGTTCAAGTATCAAATTGAAACTTTATTTTATTTATATTTATCGTTATCTTTTTTAATATTTTAATCAAAAGAACGTATGTCGTTAATTAAAAGACAATTGTACGTTTTGTAAGTGTTTTTTTCTATTAATAGAAACGTCTAAAATGTCCACAATTTACATGTACTTGTGTTAACTGTTGATGACGTCATGGTGAAGATAAATTTGATGGACTACAGGGCTAATTCGGAATATTAAATTCCAGACTAGAATCTGGATTAATTACGTGTTTATAAGATAATCTGCTTTTCTTAATTCGCCTAATTTTCATCGATCATAACAGCAACGAAATATATAATAATAAAAATAAATTAAGAGCTGAGGTCTTATCGTTTTTTCTTTTCATTAATAAACTTCAGTTGTTGCCATAGTTCTTGCTTTGTCCTAAGTTTTATCTTCTTCCCAATATTTCTGGTATCTCTTTATTTGACGTTTTCTTAGGTCTACCTTTTTTCCGTTTGTTATTTTTTGATCGTGCTTCCCGTATTGCTTTACCTATGTACCAAAATCATTTTCCTTATTGATTTCTATCGTTTCAGCAATTTCACTATGCTTAAATACTATTACTTCTATATAGGGTATTAATATTAAACTGTATACCGTCATTTTGGTTTTCCTGCTGATTCCTTTTTGCCTTAGAATTCCATCTCCGTAAATATTGACATTAACCATTAGATTTTTCTTTGCAAAGGCACATTTCGACTTTTTTACTGGGTTTATGTGAGAATAATATATTAGAAAATCCATAATAAACATGATTTCTATTGTAGTAATAATTTTATGTCCTGAGTCATAGATAAAAAACTGAAAAAATTCTTATTTATATATCCTACCGTTTCTTCAGATAATTTGTGTAACGTATGGTCATTTCCTTTCTCGTTTAGAATTCTACATTCACTAGTGAATTATATCTTTAATTTCACTTTCTTTCTCGTAGTATATTTTGCAAATTCCCAGCTTATTATTACGTTACATTCTTAAACAAAAGTTTTGGTAATTATCTAAATTAGGTTACACCCCTTTGATTTCGTTAAAATTTTAGTATCTTTTTTTAAAGAAAATTACGCTGAACAAGAATATTATTTATATAGGGCGCGGAAATAATCCCTTCAGGTAATTTTTTCCGTTTAAAGAATCAAATAATTGTAACCTAACCTACAAAATGAAATCCAATCACAAGCAGGGGTTACTGTTATCGAAAACTCTTCCATGGATTTTTCTTGAAGAATTGATCGACAATAAATAAAATAAGCGATGATTCTACATACAGTTTGTATATCTATTTTATTTATTGTCGACCACCTCATCAAGAAAAAACCATGGAAGGGTTTTCGATAACAGTAACCCCTGCTTGTGATTGGATTTCATTTTGTAGGTTAGGTTACAATTATTTGATTCTTTAAACGGAAAAAAGTACCTGAAGGGATTATTTCCGCGCCCTATATAAAGAATATTCTTGTTCAGCGTAATTTTCTTTAAAACATACTAAAATTTTAACGAAATCAGAGGGATGTAACCTAATCTAGATAATTACCAAAGTTTTGTTAACGTAAAAAAACAATTTAAAAACATTAAAAATGGGTTTTTAAAAATGTATTTATCCAGCAATAAAACAATAAATTGTAAGCCATTAAATGAAAAAAAAATATCAATATCAAGTAATATATTTACCTCTAAAGTTGTTTGCAATGGATTTCACGTAACACTAGCTTAGAAAGCTGATAAATTTGACGATAAATCTGACATCATTCAACCAAATAAAAACATTGTATTTTTTGTTTGTATACATTACGTAAAAAAATCAAAGATTTGACTAATAGATGAAACGCATAAACTAGGGCAGCTTGTAAAAAAGAAATATAAAAAAGCATAAGTACATTTGCACTCATTTTTTTCTCAGTCGGAAACATCCTTGAACGTATAATTATTAACGTAAGTATACTGTCTAAACTAGTTTGTTGTCAAATAAACGTTATTTTTAATACGTACATTCGAACTTGTTTACTAATTACTCATATTAAACTCACCGACTTGTAATACATTATCAACACATCCTGTTTCTAATAGTTTTAATCCCTTGCAGAAAGACAAATTCTGCGAATCGGCATGATGTGTTTGTCCGGGAGTATTCACAGCACTCGCGGGGGATGGGGGCACCCTCGATAACGAAGAATACATGCAAATATCTCTTTCGTTTCTCGGGAAAGACCAAAAAATGATCCTCCTTTGCACTGGCTCCGGTATACGATCATAGCGTTCTTCAATTCGCTGAAAAGGGATAGTTTCGGCGACGGTTTTAGCGGTGATGTCGAGCAACGAATCTGGGGAACGAGGTCCTACGGGGGGAATTAGAGATGGGGGCCCCCCCACGACTGCGGCCCGCGAACAACACAGGCGCCTGTTGGCTTGCGCTGCCATTCGAGTCGACACACACACGCACTCTTTGCACTGATCTCTCGCTCACTGACTAACTTCATTTGGTCGAGGGAATCGCTAGGGCGCAACTGAGACAGCGAAGGAAAAACGTTGCCAAGCTTCCCCGAATTTTTGTCGCTATAACTTGAGAAAAAAAATTAAATATGCAAACGAAACTTAATTTAATATGTAAACGAACCTTGTAGAAAACACTTTAAAATATTTCAAAGTCGATGATTAATTCATGAATATTTACTGTTATCGAATGACGTTTATATGTTCAATAAACCAATTATTAATTTTCTATAAGTGAGTGGTTCATTTTACATTGTGACAACGTCGCGATCTCGTAGCGAGACGTAAACGAATGCGACTGCGTCGTCTTACCTCAGCAGACGGCACAGCTGATTCGACCCCCGCGTGCGTAATGTGCTTTGTTTATGTTGGCCACATGGCGCAAGGTGCAGGGGGGCGCCACCAAAAGGGACGTAGAGACGAAAGTGTGGACCACTGTCATACACCATTCCGCGTTGCCGGCTTGTGCGCGATATCACAGAAGTTCGGATATTTTTTACATATATTCAAGTTCGTTACCCGTATTATTTAAAATAGATAATTAACAATTTTATAACGGCTACTAATAATTATAATATTATTGAAAGGAAGATAGTTTTGTCTTTATTAAGGCGTACAATTAAGGAAGTTACACCTGGTAAAGTACATGGGAACATTTCCGTAAACCCTCATAAAAAAGAGTCACTTATTTAATTAATATTTTGTTTTTAAATGAACTAATGTTAGTAATAATTGCGTGGTTCACCTGCGGGTAGAAAGAAATGATTTTGTTTGTTAAAACAAAAAAGTAACGGTATGCATTTGTTAAAACTACCGTCTCATTATCAAGTCTGTATCGAATGAATTATTTAGAAATCAAATCACGTCCTCGCTGTAACAATATGTGTATTTGAAAAAAATATATAATAATAGCAGCAGATATTATGTTATCGACTCTATTTTTTTCGTGTATCTTTGATAAATTTTTTACTTTGAATATACACGTAGTTTATAGAACTCAAAAATAATTAGATTAAATTAACCCGATAGCTAGGCCATTGACACTGAATATAAATATATATACAAGGTGTCTCAAAAGAAAGTCCAGTGAACGCAGTTATTCGGAGAGACGCGGGAGTTGTGTCAATCGGTAGCCTGGCTCCCGGCGACTGCAACGCGTAGAAAATTCATTTGTATTCGATTTATAAAGATTCGTAATTTATATAATCGAAGCATGCAGATTCTATGCATATTAATTCGTTGCATTCATATAATCTTTCAAACATGGGAAAAGTAGACATGGGCTTTAATTTTAATGTCATTTAGGTCACAACAAATTGTTTAGACGACGCCTCTGAAAGTTGTTAGCTCTGTATTAATTTCCATAACGAAAGTTGCGTTTTGAGTGTTCCATGTAGTGAAAGTGACAGTTCCGTACTGCAAAACACTTTCGGGGCGCTCTGGAGTAAACAACTTTAGCATTTGACAGTTGACAGTTTCACTTCGATGATTATCGAAATCACAAACACATCTACAGCGATTCCATCAACATCTAGTAGAGATACACATATTCCAATCCATTAAATATTAATAGTTGTCTACCTGGAGGTACAATCAACATTACAAATAATTAATAAATTAATATTGATTTTGCAAGTACATTTTGCATGCAACATCTCAACCACGGTCTTACAACATAGAGAAAATATTAAAGATAAAGAGAGTGGCATGTACGTTGAATTGTACTATTGCACGGGAGAGAAAGAGCATCAACTTACCAATCTCATTTTATTCGTCAATAAATTTAAAACTTTTAATTCTTCTTTTTTGCTATTCCTACCACTCCAAACTTTGACATCATTTCGATCCAATTAGAATAAAGTAGAAAGAAATAGACATTGCTATACCGATGTTCTTTCTCTCTCTGCCGGCCAATTGGGCTCCACTTGAACAACCTCCCATACCTCTCTCCCTCTATCTTTAATATTTTCTGTATGTCTTTTACACAGATTTTGAAAGGAGGGTAGCGGGGTGGGTTCATTGTCCGGACGCTTATTATCTTATTATCTCATAGTGTGGCCACTAGATGACGTTATGATCGAGGAATGGATAATTAACACATGCGCAACACAGCTTAATTGTGTCAACCTATTAATAATTATTATTATTATTATTATTATTTCCTTGGATAATGATTTATTATGAATAAAAGAAGTACTTTATGATGTAAATATCTCCATCCGTAGATAACAGCGCCGCGCCAAGGCTATTTCAAACACTTGAAACCCGGACAACATGAAAACCACGCTGTCAAAATTGCATAGTTTTGCAAAAATGAAATTTTAGGTCTTTTATATGATTTTAGAAACACGTAGTATAACTGGGTTGAACAGTTATAATAACAGATAAATAAATCTTAGATTATTAACCAGGAAGTAGTGCTCGGACTCCAGGCAGACGAGAGTACCGAGATGGCGACGTCCATTAATTTTACGTCTTATTAATTTAAAAATAAACGCAGTTCAGAATACAGCAGAGAAGCATAACTACTTATAGGTAAAATATCGATAATATCAGTTGTATTCAAATACATTAAGAATACTTAGTCTTCACTTATATTCTTAAATGGAATAATTTCTTGTTTCTATTCGAAAATACTAGGTATGTGCGGCGTCGACCATTGTTCATTGATTAACTATTAAGCAGAAAGGGCCTGCATAATTTGTGACGGGACACTATCGCGCCCCAAGATATTGTCTTGCCACAGATTATCGATCTCTTTACCCTTCTATTTTCATTGTGCAGTCAATTTGATTGCATTATAGTTTTGTCAAAACTACTCTTATTTTAATATTATCTCTCAATGGTGGAGTTGACAGTGACGGATTATCCGATTTCGACTTGACATAAGATGACGAATAAAGTTGAAACCGGATTGTATTAAAATGTGAAATTTCTGATTGGCATAATGGTTGGTTATAATTCATTATTACAATATATATATTTATATATCAATAAACTACTGATAATATATGTATAACATTTCAATACGACAAGAAATATTTCCATACTTAACTGATTGCTACGTAGGAGAAATAGATAAATTTCAAAGCATAGAGATAGAACGATTTAATTAAGGCGATGACCTTGATCTATACATATTGTATGAATGTATTTTATAATATAACTAAATATTAGAAAATTTAGGGACAAAAAAATTGAAATGGTGATAATATTTACGTAATTTATCATCGGATTCTTTGATTATTTTTTCTTCATATTTATTCAGCAACGAAAACAGTTTATATTGGTATTAAAACTTATCCAATCGTCATATTTATGTGAAATTTAGACAGTGACGTCAGAAACATGGAGGAAATTAACAATATATCTATCTGGTTATTATTTAAAGTTACCCAAACAATATATATAAATAATTAATGTGTAAGTTTATATAATAGGAATTTTTTGAATTCTATTGTTTATTATATTAACTGAAATCAGACGATTTATCAACAAAAACATAAAAAGTTCTAAGAAATATATAAACAAAATAATTTTAAATTATATCATGTTTGAAGTTATACTGTTTCGGGTTTGATTTAGGGGGTTTTGTGTTTGACTTGGGAGAAATATTGAACACGTATTTGGGAAGTATATTTACACCATATATATGAGACGATTCAAACATAAGTGGCCACCATTTCGAATAAAACCATGATCAACTGCATTTATTAGCTTCATTCAATTACAATCTGTCTCATTTTCTGATATATCATGTTTGAATTAGTTTCAAAAGGTTAACCACAACTGAGAAGACTTGTTAGTATGTTTCCCACTTTGTTTGCTTTAAAATTATTTAGCAAAGACATTCATTTAGTCATGATCCAATTTTATTAACATACTTCCTAGGTCTGATATATTTTAAACGTGAGAAAGTCTAGATCGTTATGATGTAGTTAATTGTCTTTTGTCTCCTCCCAATTTTTTTAGATATTGATAAGGTTTTCTAATCACAAATTTTGACAAGTATCGCATGCTTATAGGTTAGGTAGTCAAAATTGTTTTCCGTCTCAGATTTGAGAGGTTTTCTAATATACCTTGTAAAGATATGACGTAATATTCTCTTTCAATATTGCCAAGGCCATTAACTGAAAAACTAACGTCTAAATTATCTGTGTATCATTGTTACGTTTCTTTTGTTCAAAAAAGAACATTATCTTAGGTGAAATCTAGTCGAGAGGCAAAGCGCCTTGTTTCTTTTTGATCAATAATTAAAATATTGTTTTCTGACGACTTTTTTTTCCTTTTCTAGCCTTTGTCGATATGTTTCTGATTGTAAGCGAACTTCTAAAGCTTTTGTGTGGAAGACAATCAGTACAAAAGGACCGGACAATGTGCGTTGAAGATAATAAAACAGAGCAGGTAGTAGTAACGTTGTAAAAGAAATGTACCACTTTGTGCTATAGCGGGGTGAGTCGATTGTTAAATGAATATAACGGGGCGAATAGATTAGACACAAAGTAGGTTTAAATTACTAAATTAGAAAAATGTCTCATTTAATTCCAATTTTCAATTTTTGAATTACAGTATTAACTAAAATTATAAAATCGAATATACATATAAAATTGGTTTGAATGAATACTCAAATTAAAGAATAAAGTAGGAATCAGGCTCTTTATATAACTTTTAGTCACAACATTGTGATAAATTGTGAAAAATCTATCACTTCTATATTTAACTATTTGAAATGTATTTTGAGTTGCCTAAGCTTTTGTATAATGTGTTGCCTATTGGTTTTTAATAGACATTTTCTACTAATTATCATACAAATATTGAAATTAATATATCTTTAGTAATCATATACATTTCCTATCAAAAAATATCTATCTTATAAACTTTACGTCCCCTATTACTAATATGAATATAATTTACAACGATGCTGTTCGCTCTGATCAAATTGTTGTCATCTATGAGTGTAAATCTTAACTACTAATTTCAGGAACGTCACAAAATACCGACAAATCGTATTATTGGCGCGAAATTTAAATGATAGTAGTTCATAGTACAAAATGTTTTGATTAAAATATTATTAGCAAAAAGTTGAAACCTTACACCATAATGTATATATCCAGCAATGATTTTTTACATCTTCTCAAATATTTATGATCAGGAGAGAACTTAGCATTTTGGTTCTCAAAAGGCGAATAATTTTTTCTGCCCTTTAGTTTGTTATATTATTTGTTGAAAAAATATATCAGATTTATATGTTACTTGCTTGAACACTAGTCCAAGATGAAATTTTAGCATTATAACTTTTCTGAGGAATTTACTTGTTTCTGGACTTAACAAAATGCCGTTCTAAAACACTTTTAGTAATTTAATGCATTAAATTCATACTAGTTCCCAAATAAAAACTTAAAGAGTCTCTCTCCACATCTCTGCTATCTTGACAAAATCCTGTTATACAGATATGGCTTATACTCCAAAATAAATTGGAAATTTCTATAACTAGAACTTTGTAAAGTACCATTAGTTTAGGTATGGAAATAAAATACGATTGTAAAAGTTATTATATGTTTATTGATCTTAAAAAACATATTTAACAAACTAATCTATATGAAATATATCTTCCCGCTGTTTCGGATGGCCTAATAATTTTGACAACCTAGAAAAAAATTTAGTTCCTTCAGTTTGGGATAACTCTTTGTTATTTGGTATTTTCATAATCACATGAAAAAATTTGGACAAAAATTCAGAAATTGTTTTAAATAAATAAAGTGTTCTTCATTTTTTTCCTTCTTAGACCTTTTTGTATATTTTGTGAAGATTTTTGGACTTCTTTAATTAAATTTTCTTTTAAAAATAGCTATAATCTTGATAAAAACCGAGGTTTTATCTATTTTTAAAAGAAATTTCAATTAAAGGAGACCTAAATCAAGATAAATAAGGTCAAAATACAAACAAATAAATTGGTGATCTTACCTGTCCTCTCTTTAAACCAAAATACCTTGCCACAGGATCACCAGCTTGGATTCTCATCAACATGTTTTCTTTCAATTTACTGTGCCATATTAAGGAAAATTCAATAGTTATATCTTCTTTTTAAATATTTGTAAAATAATTTAAGCAAAATAATGTGTTCAAAAGGATACTATCTCAATAGAAGTTCCTGTTTCTCTTCAGGTGTCATTACAACATGCTCGGGTACCAATTCATGTTCTGTAATATTTATCAACAACTCTGATTCTAAAAACTGTTCCAATATATATTTGGGAGCCATGTCTACTAAAGATTGTTTAGCAGATGGAGTCATACCTGAAAAAGAATGAAAAAACAAGCAATTACAAGTATATTATATATTTTAAAGAAAACTTATACCAGCTTGAACAACAATAATAGCTCTATGTATATTCTCCTCTTGCATACGATGACAATAAGTTTTAATAGTTTTTATTCCAATCTTAGGTTCGTCGGGAAAAAATACAAATAATTGATCTGTGGGGTCGTCATTATGAGCTACTAATACAATCAAATCACTTCTAGACGGTCGCTTTTCGCTAAAAACGGATTAAAACTAATATAAATAATACTTCTACATTACTTATTATTATTTACCTAGGTTTGTCTCCAAACTGTTCCTTAAATTGTTCGAGTGTTTGATCCAATTCATCTTGAGTTACTAAATAACCTCTATCGTGACACAACTAAAGATAAACAAAAAAATTACAATTTGATATTGGTTAAATGTGGATTATAACTTACTTGCATTACTGTTTTTCGAATCCTCCATAGTTTATATGTTTCAGCCTCGTCATCCATATTGTGATAAAGAAGTTTTTTTACAGCTTTTTTTTATAAGCAATAGATTAATTGAGAAATTGAATAATAATAATAACCTTTTTAATATAAGCACTAATTGTTCTTCTCTGTGTTTGAAATAAGCACTACTTCTTCTGCTTCTCTGTGGTGATGGACTCAATTTTTAGATTATGCACCCAGCCAAGTTCAAATTCCTGCAAATTGATTTAACTGTCCAGAGTGGCGAATATTATCGCTTCTGATTCATAATCACCACTCTTTCCAGCTATCTGAAATTATCAAATTTTACAATTTGCTTTCTTTAAAAAGGCTTATTGGTGGTCTACTATCTACATACACACGTTCTTCTTTAATCGATTTAACAGATGGTCTCTGATCTTATGAAATCTTTTAATACCAGTGTAAATTTTTCTATGTGAAAAATATTTGCACAGATCACTTGTATTTAGATGGTTACGATATTCTTTATTTGTTCTGTCCAAATTGGCGCTATCTAGGGTGTCAATTTTAACTACTTAAATTGTTACTATAACGACAGGGCCAAATAAAACAACGATGATTATGAATCAACAATCTAATCCGAAATAAAAAATGCGGCATCAACATAAAATGTCGTGACAAATTGATTTCTATTTGTGCTGACAGGACATCTAGGACTCTAGAAATGTTGTGGTTGATCTAACCAATCCCGTTTTTTCTTCTTTAACCGGTAAACAGAGAGAACTCGAGCATTACGCGCTCTGAGTGAAAGGCTGATAGAATTTGTACGTGCTCATGAGTGGATACAAGAAAACTAAAATTATACAGAATATATGGAAGAACAGGTGATTAACTTCATAACCTAATCGATAATCAGGTTTTCTTAATGAATGTTTTGTGTTTCTGCGCAATAAGTTCAAAAGTTGATTATAAAAATCCCAATTCATTCATTTTTGTTTAAAAAATTCGTCTGGATCTATTGCATTCATCTAAAATATTATAGTAAATTCGCTGTAGATATTTCTTTTCAAATTGAGGGGTTGGCAATTTTATTCCCAAAAAGATTAAATCAATTTCTCAAACTATTACTTTCACTTTTTAAATGTAGTTAACCCATCACAGACTTCAGTTAAAAACCTTCATAAAAATCTTATAGATGCATTTATTCTTCACATTTATGAAATGTACAATTATCATGTTAAGAAAATAAGGAAAAAATAAAACAACTTTATAACTTAGAAAAAATATTCTACTAGTTTATTCATCGGGTACTTCTAAGGTTCCAGCATTTATTTCATCAATTAAATCATGTGGAGCTTTTCCATCGATTGTGCATCCTACAGAATGGGCTGTACCAAGTACTTCTTTTACAGTTCCAGATAATTGTTTGGCCATAGATCTTGGCCTCATTTGTCTGGCAATAGAAATTATATCATCAAAAGTAATGTTTCCACTGTGCTTAACTAAAAAATAAAAATTTTGTTATTTTTATTTATGTTGTCTGTAACACACCTACAATATATAAGATAGTCAAGAGCAACGGATTTTGAAGAAACAGGAAAATTGTATTATATACGCAATAGTCTCGGTAAAACTTAATATGAACTAATATAACTAAAAAACTGGAAGAGGAAATTAATTCTAAATTATATCATACATAACATCTTTTGATTCCCTAATTACTGATGCGGGCCAGTCAAATGCCCAATGCCCTGGACATTTATAAAATAGGCAAACGCCTGGGAATATGCTCAAAGCCCTCTTAAGTGCCCAGCATTTGGGTATTTAGAGAATCATATCTTAAGCAATAAATAAAGAAGATAAAGGTGATTGTCCATATGATTAGTTCTAGAATCTAATGAACCACAAAGTTCAATAGCTTGGAAACAATTCTTATTAAGAAGCTTCCATACTCTCCACTGCAAACTGCAGAAATTCAAAATTAGAAAGGATTTTGGCATGACACTAATTCACTTAGTAGCTAATCTTGATCCAACGACACAAGGTTAAGAACTAAATCCTGTTAAGAAGCTCGAAGCAATAAGCTTCTTATGTGAAACAGCAAAGCTTACAGAGTTAGATGTACTTCAAGCGAGAAGAAATTGGCTGATTTCAAAGACAAGCAAGGAATTTGGTTAAGATAGTTTGTGTGTGAAGGACTGGAAAGCAATCTTGGTAGTGAGGATTAAGAGGAACCTGTGAAATAGCATAAGTTGTCATAAAAACTCTTTGAACGCCAGGGACATCTGCGGCCACTGAGACACCTTTCAACATATTTGGCTGGATTCACAATAAAAGGAGAAATCTAACTTATTTAGCTAATAATTGGAAATTGATGTAGAAAACAACCAAGAAAATAATGAAAGAGGAAATCTCAAGATCCAATGAATCAGAACCGGACGAATCTGAATCTGAGCCATTTTAGTTCCCTGAGGATAAAAGTAAAGGTGAATTAAGATGTGTAAACAGTTTACCAATTACTCCATTTGTTTTTTTATTGGCTGGCCTGGGATTTGGCTTGATATATGTTATCTATACCAAAATAAAAAATGTGGCATGTTAAAATGTTTATCGGTTTTTTAATTACAGAAATAAAAAGCACTACAAATTGGTGTTGACTGTAAAGGAAAGAGAATTTTAAATACAATATGTAGAAATTAGTTCATAGGACTAAACATATCAAGATTATACAGAAAATTTGATCAATAATATATCATCAAATCAGATTTGTCAATAAGTATCATTGATAAGTGCTTGTTTCACAATAAATCAATATTTTCTCAGAAATACATATATGTCTGGACATTTTTGTATTTTGAGCAATTGCCAGGGCAACTTATTTGGTCATTTTACATCACTAGAATCTACAAATATAGAATACCAAATGATCTGAACAATTTACAAAAAGATCCTCAACAAACCTCAATCAAACAACAAATGGGTAATCATTTAAGAGAAAGAAATAGAATACTTGCTGACAATATTTGGTACAATGTCTGTCATTAATGTGATACATGTAATAAGTTTCACAACAAAAAATTTCAATATTCCAAGTTTTGCTATATTCTCACTTTAAGTTGATTATTTTCATAATAAATAGGTGACAGGATGTTTAATGCAACTTTTAACACTTTCTATTCTACAGATTGATAGATAAATATCAACAATTTCATTTTGAACCACTATAATGTAGTGTACTTACTGTTCTTTTGCTTCTTTCTATCACGTGGAGGTTCTTTTAGGGCTTTGATGATAAGAGAGGCAGCAGATGGAACAACAGAAATGGTAGCTTGTCTGTTTTGGATTTTTAATTGAACTGTTATTTTCAATCCTTTCCAATCAGCGGTTCCTTTAGCTATATCATCACCAACTTTTTTCGGAGACTAGAATTATAACAAAGGATTTAACACAATTTTCATAAAATATTACGATGTGAACTCACCAAACCTAGAGGACCAATTTTAGGAGCCAAAGAAGAAGTAGCTCCTACTTCACCCCCAACACATCTTAAATAAACTGCAATCATATAAAATAATACAAATTTACTTATAACACGATATACACCATCATAATTTAATTGTTTAAAAGATAATTAAATACTTACCGTATTTTATTTCAGTGGGGTCGAACTTAGGTGGCATATTGTTTTAGTTTTCAATATAATATTTGAAATAAATGGGCGATATTTCGCCGATGTTTGTTGATTTTCCAAATGTGAAAATATTTTCACAATGGTCAAACTTTGAAAAAGGATATATAAACTGACAGCAAAAACGTCAAACGAAAATTTTCTTCTTTTTTTGTTCAAAACAATCTCTTATAACATTATACAGTAGGTACATTCAAGATAAAACAGAAGATTTCCTTTCCTAAATAGCCAGATAAATGAGTTCATTTGAGAAAGATAGCATAACTAAATATGAAATTTGGGGGTTGGGTAATCTTTTTATATATTTATGTAGCAATAATTTTTATTGGAACGGTATACGTTTAACACTATTCATTTTCCTTCTCAAGTTATAAAAAAAGGGAGTATCTAGGAAGTTCAAAGTACAATAGACGGCGGTCAAGGGCCGTTAAGCATTTAGGCTTTCTGATATATCTCACTTGAAATTATCAAATGCCGATCTCCAATTGAAAAGCTGATCAGGCGCTTTGGCTAGAAGCATTTGATAAATTAGAATATGATTCCTAACCAGATGAAGAAACTATGATGGCTCCGCTATCGGATATAGAGCGCCATGGCCCCATCCACCGCATCAATGTTCTTTTGCGAAGTCGGTATCGGGTTTTCCCGATCGACTCGACGGCTGTAGATTGGATCGTTCCTCAAACACCCTTCTGCAAGTGCAGTTTTATGGATTTTTAAACCAACTCGTTCAGGGGTTAACCTCTCAACAGGCTTTACCTCCGGATTGAAAGCCCAGGGAGAAGGAGGGCTGGAGGTCGAGGCCGTTTTGGTAGCCTTCCTTCTTTTTTTTGATGTTGAGTCGTTTCAGCAGAGCTTTATCAAAAACACCTGTCGACAACGTTAGGAACCAATGCTTTAGTGGTAGTAGGACACAGCCGTCCATTTCATATGCGCGTCACTGGGCCAATGTCAAGGTACAATGGCTCTTTGAGTAGGATCTAGAAAGTTATAATAAACTGGTAATATAAAGTAACTCTGTTAATATATTGTCTTATCTCAATTATATAAAGAAAATGAAGGATAATTAAACATAAATTTATTTTTACGAGATTATAAATATTACAAAATCCTTATATTTTTATAAATATACAGTCATATACATATTTAAATACTCAGAAAATCGCAACAGTAGAAAATATATTAAATAATTTCCTTGAGTGCTTTTTCCAAATATTGCGACATTATAGGATAAACTGGATCATAACTAGTAGAATTTTTGTGCCTAACTAAGCTTTCGTATTTTTGCAGAGCTCCAGCTATCAAATCTAATCTCTCCGCCTCACTTTGGTGTTCATCTAACCAAGCTGAGATTTTAGGAAGTGACCAACTAGTATTTTGATGTGGACTAGCTAGATCTTGACCAGCAAGAGCAAATAACATTAACAATATGGTACTGTGAGGAACAGGACTATCAACAGTTTGTCCTGCTATTATTTCTTCAGGTGTTAATACTATAAGAGAAGCTACAGATTTAAGTAATCGATAAGGTCTTCCTAAATCGGCTAAATGGGGACATATTACTTTTAAAGAATTTTCTAGGTGATTGAAATCTGCTTGCAAACGGATCCGACCTCCTTGTTGAAGGGGTCTCAATAAAGATATGTGCCTAACAAACAATTCAATTGTTCTTACAGCAATTTCATTGCATTTAACTGCTAATACTTCTCTGTTTTTAAAACCATCAAGATATGTTGAATATACTCTCGAAATAAACTGATTTAATTCCTTCATATAAGGTGAAGGAGTATTTATCATTTTACTGGGAGGTTGAGCTTTAGCCCAATCAGATTCCAAATGTAAAGTAACAATAATTTTTTCTATAACAGAATTTACTGATGTTGTTAGAACATCAATAATAGCACTTACTAAAGCATTAAAAGTTTGTAAACTATCATTTATAATTTTTGTAGAACTTTCTGTTAAAGATCCTTTCATATTTGATAACATCCTTTGAATTTGAAGTTGGAAATAATATAGAGAATTTGCAATGTTTACATTTTTCTGTTGTCCCATATTAGGCGTACCTCCGATGACTTGTGCAGCTTCAGGACCAGTTTCAAGTTGTTGTTCTACTTTAACAGCAAACATTTTGATACATTTTGAAATATTTTTAGAAACTCTATCACTTAAATTTTCTTCTATCAAAGCTACACTTAACTCACTACCAACTATACGAATTAAAGAATCAATTTGATCTTGAGAAGGCAATGATATTTCACCAGTAAACATATCTTGTACAGGATCTAATAATTTCGTTAAAGACATTGATAAATAAGCATTTTCAAAGTTTTTTAGTATGTTTTCGTTGATTAAAAATGTATCAAACTTAAGTTTATTTGTCATATCCAAATAGCACTTTAATAATTTGGGATAATCTTCTTCCATCGTTTGTTTTACTGCTAAAGATGAGTTTTGTATTTCTTCTTGCAAAATTTTCCCAAACTGCATCCAAAACTTCTCTGCAATATTAAAATCTCCATTTGGCAAATATAAATTATTTAGAGTTATCTGTAAAAATTTCACTTGACTGCATATCTGGTAAATATCTTCTGTAAACACTTTCTCCAATTCACACCAAATTTTATTCCTAAACCCTTGTGATGAACTACTGCTGAGATGTCCAGGACCTCCTTTACTTTTTACTGATGTGTTCAAAGGTATAGTAAAAGCTAGCTTCAAACATTCTTTGATCTCATGTAGATTATTATCAACAAAGTTATCAACCACTGATTTTATTGTTCCTATATTTATAAATATCTGCAATGCTGTCGTTGTTTGTGTCACATTTTCATTTTTTACTCCTTGATTTAAAGAGCCTGTTGCTAATTGTACAACTTTTTGCTGGTGGGTCCTAATATTCCTTAATTCGTTAGTTACTGTGTCAACTTCTTTTAATTCAGGGTCGGATGCGAGTTGTTCTAATTCTTGTAAAAGGGAAGCTTTTTGTACAGGATCGTTAGTATGTGATAGTCTCTTTCTCAATTGTTGTAACCTATTAACTTGCCTTAAAATATGACTGGCAAGATGCAAATTACTCAATACCCTCGTGTGTTTTTCTAGTTCATTGTATGGAACTGTAATTTGTGTTTTAAGTCTTTCAGCATCTGTAAACAGTCTTTTCACATGAATATTCATAGTACTCAGAATCGTTTCCAGTTTCGTTGCATTACTAGCTTGTTGCAGTAAATCTTCATGTTTATCCAATATCTGTCTGTGAAGTTCATGGTTTATTAACTCTATTCCTTCGGCCAATTTTTTAACTTGATCTCTAATATTTAATGAATCACTTAATACTTTGTTTGATTCCGCACTCAAAAACTTATTATAGAGCTCATCGTTCTCTATTTTGGAAAAAAAATCATTCTCCGTTTTTTCCATTATAAAACTTAATGTGTATCTATGTATTTGTAGTATTTTTAATTTTTAAGACATATGTGTTTTTATGACATTTGACTCGTTACAAACGGCCACATTTGAAAACTCTTAGACAAGGAAGAAAGATCATTTATATAATCATCATTAAAGAAGGACAACAATAATAAAGTGACATTTCCTGATACCAGACCAAAAGACGGAAACAACCAATAACGTCAATATTAAAGGCTGGCTGAATATGTACTCCAATAAAGACACTTTTATTTAAAAACGATTGAGATGAATAAGAAGTAAGATTGTTTGACACATGTTTATTGATTTTTTATTTGTCACAAAATTGGAAGGTTGAAGTTTACTTGATACACACAAAACAAATAAAACAGACTACGCTGCTTTTCCGATATCTAAAAAGTATTTGATTTAGTATTGGAAGTGGTGTGAATTAATCTTTGTAGCTGATACGCAAACTAATAAATTTGAAAATGTTCAACCAAAGTTCAATGAGTTCTTTTGGTGGAACTGCGACACCAAGCACAGCAAACCCTATGAAAGATTTTGAAGTTGTGCAGTGCAGTGGAGATTCCATTAGTTCCATGGCGTTTTCTCCCGCTACTTTGCCGCAAAATTTTTTGATAGCAAGTAGCTGGGATTGTAATGTCAGATGTTGGGAAATCGAACAAAATGGTACAAGCATTCCAAAATCCATGCAAACCTGTGGAGCTCCTCTATTAGATGTAGCTTGGAGCGACGATGGAACTAAAGTAAGTCTATATCAAGTTTTAAAAATAGATATAAACTTTCTGTTGTGATCCAGGTTTTTATGGCTGGATGTGACAAACAAGCTAAAATGTGGGATTTGGCAAGTAATCAAGTAGTTCAAGTCGCGATGCACGATGCTCCAATTAAAACATGCCACTGGATAAAAGCCCCAAATTATTCTTGTTTAATGACAGGTTCTTGGGATAAAACATTGAAATTTTGGGATACTCGCAGTCCTAATCCAATGATGAGTATTAACTTGCCTGAGAGATGCTATTGTGCTGATGTAGATTATCCTATGGCAGTAGTTGGAACTGCTGGAAGGCAGATTATTGTCTATCAATTGGAAGGAAAGCCTCAGGAGTATAAAAAATTGGATAGTCCCTTAAAATATCAACATAGATGTGTTGCTATATTTAGGTAAGAACAGAAAAAAACAAAATTAATCACTTCAACATATAAACTTGATTGAATTCAATAATTTTGTTCAATTTTAGAGACAAGAAGAAATCACCTACTGGATACGCATTAGGTTCAGTAGAAGGTAGAGTAGCAATCCAGTATGTTAATCCGACAAATCCCAAAGATAATTTCACCTTCAAATGCCATCGTTCGAATGGGACACCTAATGGTTATCAGGATATCTATGCTGTTAATGATATAGCTTTCCATCCTGTTCATGGGACTTTGGCAACTGTTGGTGCAGACGGTTCTTTCAGTTTTTGGGATAAAGATGCCAGAACAAAATTGAAACCTTCAGAGTTAATGGAACAACCTATTTCGAGATGTGCTTTCAACCATAATGGACAAATATTCGCTTACGCCGTGAGCTATGATTGGAGTAAAGGTCACGAGTTTTACAACTCTCAAAAGAAAAATTACATCTTCTTAAGACCATGTTATGATGAACTTAAACCCAGAACAACATCTTAAATTACTTTATAGTTTTCGCTTTAATGTATATTACTGTTCTTAAAATAAACCATTTTACACTAGTTTTTTTTTTATTTTGAAATTTTCCGATGAAAAACAAAAAGCCCCACTTAAATTTTTATGGAAATTGGATTTCGGACAAAATCGTCGTTGCTTTTTCTCAGGCCATTACTAAAACCTAAATCTGTTATTTTTGATTTATACAAGCTGTTCTACAAGTTTAAATATTCTTCTATCTTGCAAGGATGGTTGAATACATATAATATGAAAGGTTATTATTAAAACCAACTATCTTGCTGCTTATGATTTATTAATTTCAGAATATGAAAACATTCTAAATGGCAATTGCAGAATTCAATGATTAAACTGTATTTTATTGTTTTTTCTTTGGAACATACTGAAGAACTAATACCGACTTGGGCGATAATGGTATATTCGTAGAATCTTTCTTGGCACTGTAACAGAAGATATTAATGTTAGTTAAAATAAACTTTTATAAATCTGATTAAAAATATGAATCATTGAAGAACAGTAGTAAGGAGGAAAAATTAACTCAAGTCGTAGTAAAAGCAAACTATTAATTCGTAAATTATGTAAATACATATTTTTGAGGATCTAAAATGAAATCAACAATGTACACCAATCAACTAATATAAGCTCAACATTTTTGAAATAGATTTCCAGAAACTAACTTCAGTATTATTATATATTTATTTACCAAATTTATATTTATAATCTGTTTCTAATTGGAATAATAAGTAAATTTTAGGAGAATACATATAGAAAACATATAAGGGGAAAATAGGGGTTGTTTATAATGCTTTCTTGAATTCCTTGTGAGATTAAGCACCACCCCATTGCTTGAACAACATAAAATATCATGAATTTATGTGAGATAGAAAATATTGAATATAATTTCACTAAAAATTGCCACAGTGAAGTAAATATTTCATCAATTTTCAATAGTTATAAGCTTTATATAATACTTTTAAGTATTTACATTCTATTTTAATAAACTAACACAAAAGAGGTACTCGTTCAAACCTTCCTGGTGTGTACATCAAACTGATATCTAAAGGTATCAGACAGAAAAGGCGAACTAAAAATAATTTTTCACTTACTTAATATCTTTGAAATCAACCTCATTGTAATTTTTACTATAATACTGTATGGTTACTTCTTCTAAGTCGTGAAGCGAAGGAATGTCTCGCCTTATATTCAAATTAACTGTTTGATCACCAGTATTGAGTGCTACCAAAACCCCAGGATTTCCAGCTATTTCTCTAAAAAATAATTTTACATTGAACAAAAACATTAATCATAAAAATTTTTTCTAAGATATTATGATCTTAACGTTTAAAAAAAGTTTTTTAACAAAATAACACTTGGAACATACAAAAACGAAAATAAAAGCAATCCAAAGAATATCAAAATGTTTCCAGACCACATACAGGGTTAAAATAGAGGATCCATTATCCACTCCGCTGTTCAATATAGTATTCAATGGATAGTAAGTAAAATCAGTTTGAACAGAACAGGGACACTAAAAAATATAAGGCAACAACTACTGGCATACGTAGACGAAGTAGTAATTCTTTCAACATAGGAAAACGACCTTAAGTAAATTTGCATATAAATTCATATAAATAGTGAATCTAATAGACAACGAAGATAAATCAAAATTCACGATAATGACAACACCACGAAGGAAAGGAATAATGAGAATTTTTTTAGTACAACTAAAAAAAGAAAAAATAATGAGCT